>NC_142508.1:61953939-62105454 GCF_057876585.1 Rhinolophus sinicus | reverse complement strand
TCTCTTTACCTGGAATAATATGGAAGTGGAATGTTCTAATTAGTCTAATAATTTGGTCCAGCTCTGTGTATGTATTCCCTGACTTGTTCCAGAAAGGATTTAAGAGTGATGTTTTGGTTAGTGTAGGGTTGTGCACGTGACATACGCTTTTTCACAGACCTTCTACCAAGAGGTAAGCAGCTTCTATAGGGGTATTTCAGCTCCTTTCCTGCTAGATTACAGGAGGAAACTATACAGGATTTACTGCAAGTTCTGCAGGGAACAAGGATCTAGCATGGATTTTCTAGAATGACATTCCTTCATTCAACTGATATTGTGAGAGCACCTTCAATGTGTCATACATTGTTGTAGGCGCTGGGGATAAAGCAGTGAACAAAATAGACAAAGATCCTTGTTCTTGTGGAGCTTACATTCTAGTAAAATAATTTCTCCAAGGACATATTGGAGAAAAGTGTGTAGCCACTGTCCAAGTGTCAATAAAAATTGGCCCGTATCCCATAGGTGGCTGACCTCTGCCATATGCCTTGTGTATCCTAAACCATATACTTTATACAGTGTGCCAATTCTTAAAAGAATTTAGAACACAATAAAATATACTCAATCTTCACTTTATAAACATAACTGACCCCAAAATTTTGGCTCGCAGGCAAAACCTTATATAAGTGCCCATTAATTCCCATCATAAGTAATCAATCAAAAACTGCAATGTTCCTGTAGATAGAAAAGTAAACTTAGGAATCAATTTAGCAATATCAATAACAGTGTTTGAAATTACTGCAGATAACTATAAAGTCTATTATTACACAAGTGAAATGTAAAAAATCGTGAAGCAATGTTAACTTTTAAGGTTGCATGCTTCTTAAAACATGACTCTCACTATAAACTTCTCACGTGTTGAATGGTAGCAGTGGTTAAAGTGGCTTTTCATAGTTTGTTGAAGATTTGTCCTTATCCTCAGACAAAGAAGATAATTTCCCAAAGATGATGACTTTTATGATGTTGTTGGTTGACCCCAAAATTACTCTGGAAACTGCCACCTAAGCTTTCTTGTTCAAATGCCAAATGCCAGGGAATGCTGCCATCTTGAACCTTTGTAATGCTCTTGGGATCTGAGAGTGCTACTCAGTTACAGGCTTCAGTTTATCATCAGCATCCCCCCAAGAGAGCATGAGACTACAGTCAATAATTTGAAGCCTAGAGCACAGTTTCTTCCGATCCTGTGAAATATGTGTTCGAGAAGGCATGCTCTTTGAAAAAAGATCCATTTAATCAATACAGAAAATTTGCTTCAGTAAATAACCTATTTTCCAATAACCAGCATGAGTATGGTAGCAACTGCAGTATCAGCACTCACCGTTTTGCCTGTGGTTAGTGGCTGCTGCTGATGTCACATGCCTGCAAGCAGAATGAACAAGTTCCAACCTCATTATAAGCAAAACTGGGTATCTAAGAGCGTGGTTTATGTAAGTGAAAACTCACCTAGCATCGAAGGCTTGTGATTTCAGCCATCGTTAATGACTTCAGATCTAGGACAGGATCAGATGGTGCCTGAGGGTCAGCATGATGACTCTCAGTTCATCTCATGCCCTAATACTGGTTATAGAGCTTTGATGGATGAAATGTCAGATTAAATCAATGCCTACTATATACTGATACTCAAAAGGCATCTGCCTGGAACATAGCCTTCATAAAACAGATAGGATTGGAAATAGTGTACTGTGACCTCTGTACAAGATATTAGCAAGAAATTAGGTTTACTGGAACCTCAGAAATACTTGCCTTTCTGGAGTTCTGAGGTGAACACAGCAGCCTCTTCTTACAACTTCCTACAGTAAAAAATAATATGGGATTCAAGGAAATCATTTTATTGCTCTCCCAGCATTTCCACTCCCGTTCTCATGAATAAAAACCCATGTATGATTTGGCCTTAGGAGTGAATGGTTAGATTTTTATTTCAAAAGCAAATTTTATTTGACATCCAGCAGAACACATTTGTTATTCAACTGGTTTAGGGAATCCTCAAAGAAAGATTATTTATTCCAAAACTCTTATTTTATGAACGAAGAAATTGCCTCAGAGACTCAGAGTCAATGCTAATATCCAAATTAGATGAGATCACCTACATTAAAGATCTAATTCTGAAGTCCCAGTGGTGCAACAGAATTGGGCTTGCAGGCCTTTGGCTCAGAGGACATCCAAAACTGGTGGGAGAGGGGATTTTTTCATTGTCTTGAAAGAGGAAATTTATCATTTAACTGGGAGAGGCTCAAGTTGTATAGCATTGGTACTTTGTGCCAGGCTCCTCATGGAACACTCTGGTGACAAGGTCCTCACCTTAAGATGCATATATTTGCATCAAGGCAAGAGTGTAGGGCATTCGGCATTTCCATTGAGTAGGCATTGTATTGTCACCTAATCTGCTCATAGATGTCAAAGAAAGTCCTATGGCAAGAGGGGAGGGGATCCCTAGGGTCTCGCTGCCCAGTGAGCTTCCATATCCTATTCCCAGTGTGACGGCCATGACTAAAGGAATTTAAAGCACTGGAATCACACTGTTGTTTCTTGTTGGGTCAGGACTTTGTTTTCTAATTAGGAAACCGTGTACACCACTTTTTTTAGCCACTCTACATCTATTCTCTTAAGAGAGTCCCTGGTAATTGTCTTACTGGTAATTATATGCTTGGGGCAGTTTGTTATTTTTCTGAAAGTGAGGAACAAGGGATAGGAGAAAGAGGAAGAGAGAGAATTTTGAGATAATGAAATCCTTTTAATGACAGAGCCATGCCGTTAACCTAATTAAACTGTAAAGTGGTAAAAAAAAAAAAAAAAAAAAAAAATCCAGGTACTAAATGGAAATGAAGAAATAAATCAGCTGAGACAGCAGCTGCACTTCTGGGAAACCTTCTGAATTCCGAATACTATGACATTGCAGTGTCCGATTCTCATGGTTATTCTCTGCCTCCCTCGGTCTTGTGCAGAGATCTCTTAAACTGACCTGTCCAGTAAGGCTTGATTTACAATGTCCATATCCAGCTCCCCTGGGAATGTGTGCTATGTCGCTCACATGTTTAAGAAGCCAGAGCAGTCATTGGGATATAGTGACAGGACACTGGCTCCAAGGTCAGGAAAGCAGAACTCTCCTCATTCTGCTGCTAACCAGCTAGGGGACCTTGTTGCTTGGATCACTTCCCATTTCGCCATACTCATGGCTTCTGTGTGCCTTTGGGCCTGCAACTCTCTTAGAAGAATTGCCATTGGGCTATTGGAGGCACTTCGCTTCTAAGAGCAGAGAGCTGGAAATCCTTGGGACCTTACATCCCATGAGGCTGCCCTTAGCCATTGACTGACTGATGCTCAGTGTGACAGCCCAGCTTTCAATGCTTCTAATCAGGACAGACTCTGAGGTGTAACTTACACTCCAGAGTTCCCTGTGGGATCCGGCTAAAGCTACAGCCCAAAGGACTCTGTCTGCAGTCCTGCCCTTGCTTGGTTTCTTCCCCTTCCCTGTCCTACGTCCCCCACTTCCTTGCTGATTTCTCTTGGGAGTGCTGCTTTAATAGATGCCATGAATCCTCGCCTAAGAGCCTGTTCTGGGTAATCTAACATTAAGACAGGCACCTACCGTAAAAGCACCAGCATCAGTTCCAACAGCTAAAACTTGCAGGTGGTCGTGCTTCCGCAGAAGTGTTATGGAAAGCCTGCACAGTGGTAGGACTAAAGCACTAGACGGGTTTACAGAGGCCTGCTTCCTAATTTCTTTTCACACTGTTGCCACCCACAACACTAGGAGTGGAAGGTGGCACCCTAGTTATCATGGAGCACCTACCCTCTCACCACAGCTCCACACCCCCAACCCCACCCAAGTTGCTGTGCCCCACACTCTATTTTGATCTCGAGCACGAATTTCCGCTCTGACCTAGCAGTAATTGACTAATCTTTTTCACTCGTAATCAAAGGCAGGGATCTTGTATAATAGCCCAGGGATTTTACTTCTATTCCCGTTGGTGTTCATGTCCAAAGAAAAAGAACTAAGTTTACAGGTGAGGGAGACCCTTTGGTTTAGTGGGTAGAAGAGAAAGTTAAGAGACTTCAGAATCCACATCAACTCCATCACTGACTCACTGTAGTGTTGATAAGTTCATTTGACATCTCAATATATTCATTTCATCAGTGGCAGAGCCATTAATATTTATAGATAGTCCACTAGGTGCCTGGAATTGTTCTAGGCATTGACTTCCTCTTGAAAAACAGGGGAAGTGTCTGTGAGGCACCCACAGCAGTGGGTGAAGATTAATTAAATCAGTAATTGTCTGAATAATGTGGAGCACTCAGACAGCTCGCAAATGGAGACTGTGTAAATGTTATATGGGGATGAGTAATAACAGCTCAGGGGTGATGGACAAATTTCCAGCAAATTGAAAGTCTCTGTCAGCCAGTTAAGTGAACGAAAGCAAGCAGTTTCTTGATGGTGTATAATCGATGCTTTTATTTTTCTGACTTCCCAGGTGGGGGAAAGAGACAGAGAAGTGAGCAGCCTGAACAGCAAGCTCCTGAGCTTGCAAGCTGACATCAAGAACCTACATGATGTCTGCAAGAGACAAGGGAAGACCTTGCAGGAGAGTCAGCTCTCTGTGGAGGAGGCAATGATGAACAGCAGCCACGTAAGTGTTCCAGCAGCTGCTATCCACCTCTGCTTCCCTGGGCAGGAACAGTCATAGAAAGTTCTTCCACAAGAACATTTTTCAGCAAGCAGTGAGAAAGAATTAAACACATCCCCCCCAATCATACACACACATCACAGACAAACATACACATACACACACACACACACACACACACACACACACACACACACGCCATCCTGCCCCCAAGATTTTTCAATCTGTCCCCAAGGTCATCTACCTCTGCGATTGTAGTTATATAAGGAGAGCAGCATCTTCTGATGGATCTTAGACAAACTTCTAAGTCAACCCAAAATAGCAAGTATCCCACCTGCTGGGAGGTATCACTGCTCATCAGTGCAGCAGGGGCCCTTTATTGCCACCCCTGCAGTTCTCTGCCAATGGCTTTTCTTCTGGATGCAGGAACCCAATCACAGGGCGAGCTGAAGTGTGGAAGAGTTAATGCCCCGAGAAGCAGTCCTCACCCAATGACTGATGGGGAGATGGTGGATTAAATAACCCACCTCCCTGCCCCTCCGTCAGAGCTAGCTCCAGGCATCTTCTTTGCTCTGTCCCGGAGTTCCTCAGTGGGACCCAGCGCCAGATACCCGCAGTGGTAGCTGGCTTGATAACACACCCTTTCGCAGCCTCCTGCCCTTTCTTGTCTTATTTCCCTGCTCCCCTGCCTGAGTTTCCTAAGATTACCTCCCACATAAGCTACTACTGTTTGACACTCAGTTCCTTGTCACAGGGCATGCTTCCAGCGGTGCCCACGCCAAGAAAGACGCTCAGTAACACTTGTCCTGGCATGGTCATCTTGAAATTGTGACTTTGAAGTAATACGTATCTGTAGCCAAAGCAGTTCATCAGCTGAGGCAACTTCATTTCAGCCTGAGATTTTCTTTCTTTGGAAACTCCAGCGCTCAGGTCCTTACACCAGTCTCTAAATTTATCCACACAAGCTGGGGGGCCAGCTGGAAGAGATTTTCCCATAGCTCTCTAAGACCTTTGGGTTTCCAAGAATTCCTTACTGCGTGGTCTTCCTTTCCTAAATAGGGATTTGAGTGCTTGGCGACGATAAAGCAGGTCCTGGTTGCACAGACCTGTTACTGGGCCCCCACATTAGCCTCTTAGCTGCTGTGTAAGCAACCACCATCTTCCAATGTTTGTGGTCAAGGGTCTGGTCTCTCTTAATTGTGTCTGTTAGTGCTTTCCCAGGATTTACCACCTCCCTACAGAAACCAAAAATCGTTCCTCTGCAATACCCTAAAAACGCTACCAGCAAAGCCGTTCTCCCTTGTCTCACTGAGCGTTGCTGTCCTTTCCCCAGGAAGTCACAAATATAGAAAAATCCACTGGTTTTCCTAAATGAATCCCAGGAAGAATATTATCATAATTTACTTCTTTCTAAATATTAACATTTTAGAATATTTTCACCATGCTGTCACAAGTTTATTTATTCCCCTAGTCAGGAAAAGCCATGTGGCTTATAAAGGTACCCGGCAATTTGGCAGGAGAAAGGTATTAAGTCACATTTTATTATACTAATTGCCCAGAAGAAGGTCTAACAGCTTGAAACAAGCTTTAGAACAGGCTCTTTTTTTCTCCTAGCACTTAGTGCGGAATTTAAATTGCAGACTACGCATACAAATACACAATTAGATGTAGACTTATACTCATCCACTCAGAAAATCCCTGCAAGATCTGCCTTCCACAAGGAAATATAATCAGGGAACAAAGGAGAAATCCAAGACTTTCTGAAATGTTGACTGTTAGCCTACAAGGAGCTGGGGAAATAAGCAGGACGTCATAATATAGGACCACAGTTATGCGATAAAATTAAAATTACATCAGATGTTATGTGTAATTAAAGGAGTGGCAGGCAAGGAATGGGTGATGAGGAAAGAAAATGACATGATCTTGTAAATCAAGAATACATTTCGCTCCAAAATCCAGGACCAGAACTGGGACTAGGGTAAAGCAAGTGAGGTGCCCAGGGTACAAAATTTAAGGGGCACTCACTCTTCAGATTCCAGCCTTGCACTTACTCAATTCTGAGACTGAGAGCCTCCTTGAATTTGCACTCAGTTGCTTCATTCTTGTCCCCTCCCTGCCCAGGAATAAAAGAGTGCCTTGAAGTGAAAGGAGAAAAGGAAAACAGCGATATCATCATGATCAAACCAGAAAAGGAAGGGTCTTTTTGAGCAGTTTCCCAGGCTTCTTTGGCCCTGGTGTCGGCATGGGGAGAATACCCTAACATTCAGTAGGGCTCAGATTGTCAAACTCTTCTTTGAAGTGCTTGACAATAATGGAGGACATTATTTTTAGCATAAAACTCTGCAAGAGATTTGATTTCTGCAGATAAAAGTAATTAGTTGAATATGTAAAGATTAATAGATTCTTGATGGAAATTATAGCACAGAGATCATTTTGAATCATTGGGAATGAAAATAATTAATTGAGTCTACTAAATGCAATGAGGGATCTGGGATTAGATCCTGGAACAAAAAAAAAAAAAAAAAAAAAGAGTCAAAATCTGGTAAAATCCAAATAAAGTATTAGTTTAGGTAATAGTCACCTACCAATGTTAATTTCTTAGTATGGACAAATGTACTATGGTTATGTGAAACGTTAACATTAGGAGAACTGCCTGTGCTATTTTTGCAATTTTCTGGAAATCTAAAATTATTTCAAAATAGTTCATTTTTTTAAAAAGTGAATCTCTGGTAAGCAGAGATCACTGATGAGAAGGTCTAAACCACAAAGATGCATCCAAAAGAAATGCAGGTCACTTAAACACAGAGTTTTTCATTCAAAGAAGTATAAGAAATGCAATGTGTAGAAGATATAAAATGTAACAGATAAATCTATCTAGTGGTCTAAGGCCAAACCAGAGTTACAAGGAAAGTATCTTAACACCTCAAAAAAGAAAGGGAAAGATGTTCATGACAATGGCTGGGAAAAGATGAGACTTTCAGTTCTTAAATGAAGAAAAAAATCAGCAGGGATCTGGTTATCTGAGCAATGCCTACCTGAGACAGAAGAGAGTCAGTGCAAACTAGAATGAGGAATAAAAGGGTTAAAAAGTATTTTGAAAAGCCAGCTTTAGGCAAATGAGCAGGGCCTGATGACATACTTGGAAGAGTACTTAAAGAATTGGCAGGTGTTATTACATAGCTGCTAGCGATTATTTTTGAGAACTCAAGAGGATAAAGAAAGTCCCTGTAGACTGAAAAAGGGTAAATGAAGTGCTCATCTTTTTAAAAAGGGAAAAAGGACAATCCTGGTAATTATAGACCTGTCAGCTTAACTTCAATATCAGGGAAAATATAGAACTTAACATCAATCAATTAGCATCAACTTGAAAAGCACAAAGTATTGGGTGGAAACCAACGTGACTTTTCAAAAGGCAAATTATGCCAGGCCAATTAATTTCCTTCTGTGATCAAGTGGCCACATAGGCAAGGCGGGAGCAATAGCTGTAATCTCTTTGACCATAAGTAGGGCTAAAAGGTTGACTAAATATTGAAAAAGATTCCTACAGGTGACCAGTACTCTCCATATTTTAAGACAGTTGAAACCTGGATAAAAATCTGAGAAACCTGGTGGACCAGATGGCCTCCAGAATCATGTCCAACTCTGGATAATCATTCTGAGAACTAATGTTACTTCCATAAAATCATTTCCAACTTGCTCATTCTCTCCAGATTCTAATTTAAAGGTCAGAAAAGAATCTAATAAAATATCTATTTCTTCAGTAGAAAGAAAACTTTAAAAAGAAGACAAAGAAGCAATAGGAAATGCATTAATGCATTTATGATACTGCTCTTTGGCACATAGAAGTGAAATGCAGGCTTAATCAATAGCATGTGATTTTCTATTCATTTATAATTAAGAAAAATAATCTTTTGAATACTTGAGGATAAATAAGTCGAAATTTAATAGGTCTCAAATAAGTCTAGGCATTCCTCCAAGTCTTTGAAATTTGATTCTTCTAAACCCATAGATATCTGTAATGTGCAAATTCTCATCCAAGGAAACTCTAGTGTCTCTGCATATATGAGCAATTTTTGGATCTTTATAACCAGATAAATTAGGACAGGTGCTATGTTTGCCCTGCACTGGAAGATTTGGGTGAACTCTCATCATCTGGTTGGTCCATCATGTTACCTCAAACCATAATTAAACCCAGAAGATTCAACATGACCTCTGGGGAAGAGAAGTTATTCACACTTCACCCAGTCTCACTGCCAGGCTGCTAAGCTTTATACACACAGGAAAAGACATTCTTTACCCACAAGAGGTTTTAAAGCCACAGAACAATTATGAACATACCTAAGTACAGATGATGAACCACCCACTAGAAGAGGAAACTCTGAAGAAAGAGTTTGACTTCTTTTAAAAGAAGTGCACTTCTCTCATTTTTTTGGGTAATGAAGAAAAATGGGGACGTGGGAATAAAGGAAGCAACGAAAGAACACTCAAAAGGAGACCGTGGTTAGTTTTCAACTGGTCATCCATAGGCAGCAATGGAGAGGCAGGTCCAAATCAACAGTTACACACAAGCTCTACAAGGACCAGGAATCTAGTGTCCTACTACTCAGAGACCAGTTACCTTCAACAAAGCCAAGAGAAACAGGATTTTGGCAAATTTTGATAAGGATTTTATTGGGTACTTGCTTCACTAAAATAAATCTTTCTGACAAACCTGCCCCAGAATGTTAACTCCTTTGCTTTAGTTTTATCCGCATTAAGTACTTATTCGTGACCATGTCTTTTTCCAAGTAGCTCCCCAACCCCAGCTTACCTGTATAGACAGAGAACTTGAGCTCTTGAGAACCTGCTCCTAGAAACCTGTACACACACACACACACACACACACACACACACCCTACTCCCAAGTCCCTTCTTTCTGCGCCTCATTCACAGACAAGGCGTGAGAACAACATCATTCTTATCTTGAATAGAATGAAAGCACTTAGCTAAAAACATTTAACACAAATGCTGGAAATTATAGCTATACAAAGTAAATACAAAAGTCAGCTTTGTTTGGCTCAGGAAAGAAATCTCACCAACTTTCCCCCAGCCACATACGCTGGGTATTCAGGCCAAGAGTTCAGCTTGTCTTTGCCTATGATTTCTTTTGCCTGGTGACCATCATGGTGCAGTGTGTCTGTCTTCTCTATTCTGAGGCACTCAGGGTGAAATAAACTTCCTGGAGAGCCAGGAAGAGTAAATCAGATTCAACTGACACAATCAGCTGTTGACTTTCTGGTTCTGAGCTGGACTTTAGATTTTCTTTCTTTTGGGTCCCAGCTCTTAATTAATCTCATTATAACTCCATCTTTCCAGTTACTCCGACCAAAACCTTTGAGTCATCCTGCCTTGGATGACCATCATCTCCCACCATCCCACATCTAACGCCGCAGCAAATCCTGTGGGCTCTACTTTCAAAATATATCTAGAATCAAACCACTTCTCCCACCTTCTGCTGCTCCCACCGTGGTCCATGCCATCATCCTTTTCCTCCTGCATTCTTGCAATAGCCTCTTCACTGGTCTCCCTGCTTCTGCCTCCCTATAGTTGATATTCAGTAGAACGGCCAGCATGTCCTTTGTAACATCTAAAAAAGGTCATACCACGCCTCTGCTCAGTACCCTCCAATGGTCTTTCATCTCCCTGAAAGGAGAAGTTAAAGTCTTTAAAATGTCATATATGGCCCTAAAGGACCTCACCCCCCTCTCCTTTCTCACCTCATCTGGCACCACTCTCCCCCTTACTCTATCTCTGCTCCAGCCAAAACAAAGTGGCTCCTCAAACACCACTGGGATCCTCCCACCTCCAGGCCTCAGCACTTGCTGTTCTCTCTCCCCAGAGTGCTCCTGCTGTAGATTCCCACCAGGCTCCTTCTTTGAAGTCCTGGCTCAAACGTCACCTTCTCAGTGTGGTCCTCCATGAAAACACGTAATTCAAAATTGCAGCTGCTTCCATCCTGGCATTCTCATCTCCCTCCCCCTTTTTACTCTCCTCCATAGCACTTTTAACACACTATATAATTTACTTGTTTAATTTGCCACCCCCTCTCTACCCCACCCCCCATTAGATGCAAACTCCATGGATGCAGAGATTCTGTTTTATAAACTTCTATATCCCCATTACCTAGCTAGTACAGTGCTCAACCCACAGTAGGTGTACCAGGACATTTGCTAACCAAATTAAATGAAAAGATCATATCTACACAACAGCTACTATGTTAATATTCATGGCATCTTTAAACAATCCAAATATTCATCAACAGATGAACTGGTGAGCAGATGAACAAAAGATGGTATATTCATACTATTCAGCAATAAAAAAGAACAGAATACTGATTCTTGCTAGAGCCTGGATGAACCTCAAAAACATTATGCTAAGTGAAAGAAGCCAGACACAAAAGATGACATTTTGTACGATTTCATTTATATGAAATGTCTGGAAAGGGCAAATCCATAGAGGCAGAAAGCAGATTAGTGGTTGCCTGGAGCTGGGGTGAGAACAGAAGTGACAAATGGGCATGAGGGGATTTTTTGAGGTGATGGAAATGTTCTAAAACTGGATTGTGATCATCACACAGCTCTACATATTTGCTACAAATCATTAAATTGTACACTTACAATGGTTCAGTTTTATGATATATAAAGTATACCTCAATAAACTGTTAAAAAAAAAAAAAGGCTTATTTTTTTAAAGCCTGAAAGCACTCTGTTAAATGAGGCCAAGGCCACAGGCTCAAAGTCTTGGGAACCAGTGACATTGCTTATTCTCTATTTCATTTCCTTCTCTCTTTCAATACATAGCCGTGAATGGTTCTCTAATCTAGGCCCTATAGGAGCAGACATGGCCCCTGCCCTCCAGGGGTTTATAATCTACTTACAAACTAAGACGCATAGACAGCATTACAATGTAAGGCAGAATATGAAACGCCGTAGTACTGGACATACCAGTAAAATCTATGGTATTGCTGCAAAGACATCTTTGCAGGGAAAATGGGAAGGAGAGCAGGATTTGGACAGGGTTTTAAAGAATGAATAGGAGGATAATAAACAGAGACAGGAGTTAAGAGATACCCACAGGACCCCCTCTTCATCCACCTCTCTTTCACATGTCATCAGGGATGTTGGGTGAGGAAATGTAGACACATCAGTGCAAAGACCTTAACTGTACTTGATAAACAACTCAGGGGTGTGTCCTTCAAGCAGAATACTTGATACAAAGTAGATACTCAACATATGTTTATTGAATGAATGAATGAATGAATGTATATGTAAGATGGCTACAGCAGCATTTCAGATGTATTGTGGATTGGCAGGGAGAGACTCTCTCTCTCTCTCTCTCTCTCTCTCTCTCTCTCTCTCACACACACACACACACACACACACTCAGCATCTGCAAAGTTACATCTTCCTTGAGGAGCAGGAGACAGTCGGTGCCCAGATGTGCCTGAACAATATCTCTGCCTCCCATTTCCCACCATTTCAGAAAGCTGTTTCCGCAAGAGCCTACCCAAGAGTTTACCATTTTATATGGACGTTTTTAGTAATCGAGTTTAGTCCAAGAACCATGACCAGAAATCCATTACCTTCCAGGTCAATTGCGTTATCTTTATATGTGAAGACAAAACATAAGCCTATTAGCGCGTGTATCTTTATACTACTCTCTAGGTCCTTTATGTGTATGTTTTTGCTTCTGACCTAAATACGAGGAATGGTAGATCTAAATAGTAGGAAAGGACTATGTTGTTTTTCTTCTTTTAAATTTTTATAGAGTAGAAATACGAAGTGATGTTTCATTGTGAATAAAGTGAAATGTTTAATAAGTGCTCTGTAGATGAAAAGATAAAAGGATGGATAGATGGATGTGAACGGTTGAACCAATGAAAAAAAATCAAAGCATGAATGCATTCTTAGTGACAATCTGAAGCCTTTCCTGTATATTTTATCTCAGTTGCAGAATAAGAAACAACCGTTAGCATTCGAGGAATTACAGATGGAGTTTGAGCCCAGCAAACAGTGTCATCTGAGACAACTCCAACAACTCAAGAAAAAATTGCTGGTCCTTCAGCAAGAACTGGAGTTCCGCACAGAGGAGTTGCAGACTTCTTACTGTTCCCTCCTGCAGTATCAATCCGTCCTAGAGAAGCAGACTTCCGACCTGGTTCTTCTTCACCATCACTGCAAACTGAAAGAAGATGAGGTATGGCTAGAATTACTGTGGAAAGGCCCCATATGCCCATGTACCTACAGAGATCAGGCCAAGCCTACTAGAAAACAAACACTGGACTTACAGAGGAGAGCCTCGCAACATCTTGAGCAGGTTTTATCAACTTTCCCTCTTTCATTCTTGATTTTTTTTGAAGCTGAGCAGAGGGAATCAAACAGAATGGCGTAATTGGGTGAGGGCTCCTGCATTTGTGTGTGTGTGTGTGTGCATTTGTGTGTGTGTGTGTGTGCATTTGTGTGTGTATTATGTGCGTGAAACTCCATCATTTCCATTCTATTACCGTTGCAATTTAAATGCAAAAGACTCCAGGTCTCTGAGGGTTATACAAAAGGCATAAGGTCCATTAAATGAATCATTTTCAGAAAAACCAGGTTTTGATAATATATAAATTCAGTCTGAATCAATCATTGAGAACACCAGATGGGTTATTTTTTCAGACTGGAATTTTAGATCATTCAGACTTAGCTTAAGTATATTGTGGACATTCATTTCTATTCATGACCCAGGGTAGTATTTTTTAAACCAGAGAGCAGCATCCTTGTGGAATCCCAAGTAAATTCCAAAGACTAAAGCTACAGAAGTGAAACCATTTGAGCAGTGGTAGCACTAGCAGCAGTAAATGATGGGGCAGGCAGCCTCCCCTGGCATTGCTTGCTTTGCCTTTAAAGATAAAATTCCAAGGACTGTCTTGGGTGGTGCTGTTGCTCAAGGACTAACTCCAGGGGCTCCATGAGGGGCCTTAAAGGAAATAGAATTTTTTAAAGGGCAATATTATGGCTAATGAGAATTGGCTAAAAAAATTGGATGGGAAAGGAACATAGAAAGGAATGGTGAGTGCTGAGGGGATATGAGCAGGCCACTGACAGCTTCTGTTATAAAAATTTGAATATAAAATATTCCTTTCCTCTTCTCCTTACCTAATAAACACCCCAAACTAGATGATCCTTTCCTAAGAAGAATCTCGAAAGGCAGAGAACAAGTGTAATTAGCTTAGACCAATAGAACATGTCCTTTCTGAATTCTGTGCTGATCTATGTAAACCAAAATTACGCCTTCCTGGGTAACCCTCCAGCTCTGATTCCTTCAATACATGTAATTCAAGCTGTACAATCCAGCGCGCTCCACAATGTACAGTTGTTTGCTCCTTTTAAATCGTTTCTCCACCAAATTGTACGAGTTTGTAAACTCTGAGTGAGGATCCGATGTCTTATAGGTATATAGCACCTCTGCACCCAAGACATTGCTCATGAGCATTCAATAAATATGTGAGACGGTGGGCTAATTAATTGATTAGAAAGAAAAAGAATCTAAATAAAGATCGTACAAATCCCAGAGAAACTTCGGGTCATGTTCCTCCACTCTCACTAGGGAACTTTGCTGACATGGCCCTGGGTGCACCAGATGCTCTACATTTTCTAAATTAGACCTCTAGAGACTCCCTAGGAAAGAAAGAATACTGGCATTTCAAGCCCTTTCAAAAATGAAGCTATACAAATTTATTCCTATTAATCAACTAACAAGTCTTTATTGAGTTCTTACTATTATACATGCCAGGCAGAATGGGACATAGATATGGTCCCCGCCTTTAAGAAGCTTACTATCTAAATAGCACAGTCTCTTTTTATTTCTAATCATTAACGTTCTGATATTATATATTGTAGCTTTTAGATCTGTGCTGGGTCTGTTCTTTGTATCTGTGTTCCTTGAGATGAATTAAGATAAGAGACTTCTGTGCATGGGGTCTTACAGCCATATCCTTTCCTCATTAGAGGTTTCTACGGGTTCAATGTGATTTCATTCCTACACCAACAGGTGATTCTCTATGAGGAGGAAATTGGAAATCATAATGGGAACACAGGAGAGAAGCTGCATTTGGCACAGGAGCAACTCGCCTTGGCCGGGGACAAGATCGCCTCCCTAGAAAGGAGCTTAAATCTCTACAGGGATAAATACCAGACCTCCCTGAGCAACATTGAGTTACTGGAGTGCCAAGTGAAGATGTTGGAAGGGGAGCTCAGTGGCATCATCGGGCAGGTGAGACTTACTCTAGAGCACTCCACCCAGGAGCTGTAAGAGTCCCAGCCTCCTCCACTGGAAACCCAGACTTTCAACCAGATGTCATTGCTTCCCTTGAATTTTGTAGCCCTCTGCTTCGAATGTCCAGCCTTCACATCTCCTTTAAGATTGTTTCTTAGGAATTTTGAGGCCCTTCATTAATATAAAAAGCCACCACTTCAAGTAAGGCAGAAAGGCAATTACCAAATGAGTTCTGAAATCTCTATGTTCTCGTGGGGAGCTTGTGAGGGGCTGTTCCAGTTTACAGGACTCATGCAAATCATGACTTCAGGATCAGGAGGAGAAAGCCATGCAGCGGCAAGAAGAGCTAAACTGCCTGAATTTGTTTTGTCTTTTTTTTTATTGCTTTTTTAAATTACACAAGTAATACGATTTAGGCTCTCTAGACAGAAGTATGGAGATTAAATGTGAAAGTCCATCTTCAGCCTCCTCCACTCCACTCTACCCCAGGCAATCACTTAACTACCGTGTTTCCCTGAAAATAAGACCTAGCCGGACCATCAGCTCTAATGCATCTTTTGGAGCAAAAATTAATATAAGACCCAGCCTTATTTTACTATAATATAAGACCAGGTCTCAATATAATATAATATAATTAATAATATAATATAATATAATATAATATAATATAATATAATATATAGTATAATATAATATAATATCGGGTGTCATGCAGGATCTCTGCTCCCACTCCCCACATAAGAACACAGGACATGGTGAGGCCAAAAAGGAACACCCATGGAGCCATAGATAGGAGAGTCATACCACTATATTCTCGCTGGCGGCTGGGTTAGAGACACAGGAAGCAGGAGCCACACGATCCGCAGCCAGCCATCTACTTCTCTGCCAACCAACCACCAACCCCACTTGCTAGCTGCAATCTGCTGGCCGGTTCTCCACCAACCAGCCAACCCCCTAGCATAGCTGCGGCAGTTACATCAGTGACTAATTGGCTAACCGGTAACAGCTGATGGCCAACTAGTCACAGCTGCTGACCATCTACTACCCGAGCCAGCACCTTTCCACGTGAGACCAAGAGCCTGGAAACTGCTCTCTCGGGCTCTGTCCCCACACTGGGTCTTCTACTAATTTTTGCTCCAAAAGACGCATTAGAGCTGATTGTCCAGCTAGGTCTTATTTTCAGGGAAACACAGTAATGTGTTGGGAATTTTCTCTAGCCTTTTACTGTATGGTTACATATATACATAGTCAGGATTTTCGTTTTACATAAATAGGTCATTTTATAAATGTGATTTTACAACTTGCTTTTTAAATGTATCCTAATTTCTTTTATTTACTACCTTGTATTCTATAGTATGACTATATCATCTCCTGACCTGTTTGTCCGTTACAAACAAGCTGTAAGGAACATCCTCGTTTTTATGGGGTAATTTCCTGACGTGGGACTCCTAGACCAAAGGATATGCTTATTTTTAATGTTCAAAGATACTTCTAAATTTCGTACCAAAAAGGTTCTGTCAGTTTACATTTTTATCTATAATAACCAAGCAAGTTTATCTCCCCACCCTCTATATATTTTCAGTCTTTTTAAGGTGTAGTAAACTGATGGATGAAAACACAACAGGTTTTCTCATTACAATTTTTATTTCCTTTAATTCTAATAGTTGTGGATTGGCTTCTCCAGAAAGGAGACTTTGAGACAGATTAGCATGTAGGACATTTTTAGAGAGAGCTCTTGGTACTAACACCTGTGAAAGGAAGCAAGTGGAAGCTGGGGTGCACAGAGGGAAAAGTTGAGCTGTGATGCAGTCCCAACAAAGACCTCAGCCAACTCCATGGGAAGCTCTGGGGCCGGATGGACCTTCACAGTGGTCCTAAACTGGGAGAGGGGAGCTGGCCTTTATACGTCCTTGTTGATCAGCTATGGATGTGAGTTATCCCTAGGGAGAGTCATGATCTTAAGCAAACGTTTTCTTCTGTCCAGACAATCCCCAAGAAGGGCTGACACCTGAGGGGCTGTCTTAGGGCAGCACTCCAGGAGCTGGAGGAGTAACTCCTTTATTGCTGAAGGGGGCTTGGGAGGCACATGCCAGCATCCACCACACTAATAAAGTATTGAGCACTATTCGTAAGTATATCATGTGGATGTCTGGTTTAAAGGCTTAACCTATTTTTATTAGGTTGTTAGTCTCTTTTGTATTGATTGATAGGAATGTCTTAATATATTACAAGTAATAATGCTTCATTGCATATGGTATAGTTTCCCCCAGTTTGTAGTTTTTTATTTTATTAATGGTATTTTTCACCATGCAGACATCTTTAATTTTTATGGAGTTGAATCTTTCAATCCTTTATAGATTCTAGGTTTTATGCCTTACTTTAGGAAGGTCTTCTCTACCCCCAAGATTACAAAAGTTTGTATTTTCTTTTAGCACTTTTCTAATTTTGTTTTTTTATGTTTTATCTTTAGTCCATCTGGAAATTTTATTTATTGACCTATTTATATTTCATGCATACATAATGAGATAAGGCTATACTTTATATTTATCAAAATGGATCTTCAGTTGTCACAACTCTACTTACTGAACATCCCGCCCTTTTCCTACTGATTTGAAGTGTTGACACAGTAAATATACTGACTCTTCTGTACCTATGGCTTTTTCTGAACACTATTATTTTTTGACCCTGGTGCCAGTTCCTGCACCAAGGTCAAAGTTATTTAGTGATGTAAACAGATAGCATGTTTTGATAGCTTCTTTCAGGACAGGTCCTCCTTCATTGTTCTTTACTTTCAAATATTTCTTGGCCATTTTTATGTCTTTTCTTTGTAAAATTTAGATTTATGTTGACTTACATTCAAATTACATATTAATTTGGGGGAAATTAGCATACCCTATGGAACATGCTTCTACTTTTATTCATGTTTTTTTGTGTGTCCTTCAGGAACATTTTACATTTTATATGTCTCAAATATTTCTTCCTAAGTTTATTTCTAGATACATTAAAGTTTTATTGGTTTTACAAATAAGGTCCTCACTTAATTTTATTAATTATTCCTGATGTAGAGGAAAACTTCTATCCTGCCACCTTTATTGAGCTCTTTTACCCAATTTTTTCAGTTGACTGTCATGGATTTTTCTAAATTGCCTTCCTTTTCAACATTTGTACAACTTATTTTCCATCTTATCACACTGACCAGGACCTCTAGAACAGGGTAGAATTATAGCATTCTTGCCTTGCTCCTTACTTTAAATGAAATGTTTCTAGTATTTCACTATTAAATACAATATCTGTTCTTGGTTGCTTGTTAATTTTTTTTTTTTTTTAAGCTGAAGGTGTGACTACCTATAACAAGAATTTTTATCAGGAACGAATGTTGAATTTAATCAGAAGATTTTGTTACCATCTATCTAGGTAATCATAGATTTTTTTTCTTTAATGAAGAGGATTAAACTAGTAGATTTTCATTTATAGAACAATCCTTATGTTCCTGGAATAAACCCTACTTGATCATGATATATTATTATTTTAATAATAATATATCACTATGTTATAATGAACTGCTATACTAAATTTGTTAAAAAAAATTTTTTGCATCTATTTTCAGAAGTAAGATTAGTTTGATGGATTCAGTTTTTGTACTGTCATCTCATAGTGGAGTCTGGATTATGCTTCCCTAATATAAATGAATTGGAAAACTGTTCTTTTTTTTTAATCTCTGGAACTGTTATATAATATATAAAATGTTTATTTCTTTAAGATTACAAATACAATAAACTTTTACTCATTACTCAGCAGTATACTCCACCTCTTCTGTGTTTTTGTACTTTTCCTTTTGCTGTAATAATTCCCTGTTAATTCTTCCACAAACAACTGTGGGTGGTAAAATTACTCAATATTTCCATGTCTGAACAAGATTTCTTTTGCTACCATTCTTGAATGCTACTTTGGCTTGAATACACAAACTTTCAAAAGAACCTTCCTTTAAATCTTTGAAAATGTTACTGCATTGTCTTATGCCATGCAGTGTTAAACAGGAATTGTTAGATCTCAATCTGTTTCTCGTTTTTTATGTTACCTGTTTTATCTTTGAACTCTGGAGGCTTTTAGGCTCAGAGATTTTTAATTTATGTTTAATTAAACCGCTCAACACTTAACTGACCCTTCGAAGATCTACATTTTTCTGCAATTTAGGAAATTTTACTTCTGTCACTTTAAATTAATTTCTATTTGTCATTCTATAGCATTAAGAAAATATTGAAACCTGTAGATATCTTCTTCCTGTTTCTTAACTTTCCTATTGTTTTCCATTCCTTTGCCCATTTATGCACTAAATTATTTATAAGAACATTATTTATGGTCAATTTTAGACTTCTGACTAACCCTCCTACAGCTTGCTCATGGGCAGCTTTCATGTTCCGTGAACATGAACTATACCCCACTTTGCCTGAAAAAGCCCAGTTAGGGAAATAAGATTAATAGAGAAAGGACCTACCATCAAAACCAGGACTCTTTGCTCTTTTTTTTTTTTTATCTGCATCAGTTTACCTCATTATTAGTGCAGACCAACGAGCAGGTAGTAACATTTGTGTGTGATTTCAGATGATCTAGGAAAAGACATTTTAAAAATTGTTCTAGGAAAACAGGCATACTCATGCTGAGTGTCAAGTGGTACAATTTCTTTGAAAGACTATTATGTAATATCTATCAAAGTTTTAAATAGTTCCTAGCCGTCCTATGAATTTAATCTGCACACATACCAGAAAAGATACTCAAATATTTATGTGCAAAAATATTCATTTCACCTTTGTTTTAGGGGGGAAAAACTTGGAAGCAACATAATATCCCATCAGTTGGAGACTGTATAAACACATTTAAAAGCAATTTAAAAGAACAAGATAGAAGCACATGTACTAACATGAATAAATTCTAAGACATCTTGTAAAATGAAAAAATGTATTTTCATGTTTTAACAAGACAATATAATATTATCTGCAGTCTATGGTTTCACTTATATGTATGTAAATGTATAGATAAAGTTCTAGATGGCTATGCACAAATTGTTATCTCTGGAGAATGTAGTGAGTATGGGATTAGAGGTGCTGGTCAAAGAGAAATTTAGACTTGCCTGTAATGTTACAATGTTTTAGAAAGATAGTATATATGTGTATTACCGTGCAATTTGAAATTAAGTTTTAGTAAGACAGATCTACAAGTAACAATATGGAAAATATCCTAAATAAATTGTCAAGGGAAAACACAATGGTTAGAATATTGTGTACAAGACTTTCATTTGTGTAGGGAAAAAATTAGCGGGTTATATACATACACATAAATGCATAAAATATTTCTGGAAAGATTGCCCAAAACACTGGTAACGAAGACTGTGTTGGAGGAGGGGCCCTGAGTCACAGAGGCCACGTGGGAGAAAGATTGACTTTTCAGGGTATTCTCTCGTGAACTGTTTGAACTTTGTACCATGTGTATACACTTGTTAATTTTGTTTTTGTTAAGGAAGTTATGATTCACATATATGAACATAAACTTGTAGAATATAGGTCTAGAGATTTTTCATGCTCATAACATTCTGAAGTTAACTCAAAAATTACGAACAAAACCACCCATTATTTTTAAATATCCCAGGAACCTGAGAACAAGGGTGATCATTCAAAAGTGCGTATATACACTTCTTCCTGCATGATTCAAGAGCATCAGGAGACCCTGAAACGATTGTCTGAAGTCTGGCAAAAGGTCTCTGACCAGGACGATCTAATCCAGGAACTTCGAAATAAACTAGCCTGCAGTAACGCTTTGGTAAGTGCCTTCTTCTAGAACATTTTTCTGAGACACCCAAAATAATGCCAGGAGGAAAAAAAGGGTCACCTAAAGTAATCTGTTTCACCGAGACTCCTCAAATGTCTTAGATATACTTGTTCTTGCCTTTTGTTTGTATTCTCCATGGTATACATCCCCTCAACCCACACTGAGTTCAAGATTGTAAAGAGACTTAAAATCTTTCACACAACGACGTAAGTGCCCATCAGTAGGGAAGTGGTTAAAGTGATTGAGAAATCATTAGAGATATCAATATTATGGAATAATATGCAGCCAAGAAAATGGATTAAGCAGATCTGTAAGGACTACCTGAAAGGATGCTTGTGATGTATTGATGAGAATAAGTTGCAGAATCTTATGTATAGTTTAATTCCACCTTTGTTTTTTAATGTCTTCAATCATGAAATAGAAATATATCCTGGAAATTACCAGTAGTGCCCCCTCCCACTTATTGGAAGTGAGAGAGGGAAAAATAAGTGAGAGGGGAGACTAAGTGAGAGAGGGGAGAATAAGTGAGAGAGGGGAAACTAAGTGGAGAGGAAGTTTTCACTTCTTAGTTTTTGATGCTTAGGTTTGAATTTTTTGAATTATTCTCAACAAGTAAGAACAAAAATTTCATGGGTGTTTTTTTTAATTTAAAAAAAGTACGTACACATTCACCCATCCCATAAAAAAACTTTCTTCTTTAGTTCTTGAACCTTGAACCCCATCTTCTGATAGATTAGTTGCATCTTTCCATCACAGCCTCTAAAGAGCCTTCTTCTGCCTAATAAACTGGACCACACAGAGGATCAGGAGGGAGTCCAACATATGGCCACTGACAGACTTGAGACAAATCATTGTCTATGCCTTAGTGAACTTTAATGTAAGATTGAGTACTAATTCCTTTCCCATACCAACCCCACAGGAAGTGCATGATGAATTATACAATGCTACCACAATCTTAGGCTGATACAAGGAACACCCTGCTAAAATAGCACTCAGTAATAAACACGTTATATTGATCATGCAGCATAACTGACCTGTGCCTGTTTGCAGGTTTTGGAGCGTGAAGAGGCTTTGATAAAATTACAAGCAGACTTTGCTTCTTATACGGCCACCCACCGACATCCTCCTAGCTCCTCAGAAGATTGTGAAGACATCAAAAAGGTAGGAGAACTTTTGCTTATTTCTGCCTAATAAGTCAGGCCAATTTGGGTTTGCTTCTGGGTTTTCCAGTTTTATATTTTATATTAAATTTGTGTGACTCTGGTTGGCTCTGCCACAAGGATACTGTATTGTATGTAATATATGCCAAGCCCCAAGTGTGTCTGGCAGCATTAGATTGGAATTTTGGAATTGAGTTTAGGAATTGCACCTTCATCTTAATGCACTTCCAACAGTGTACCTAAACAAGACTCCTATAGGCTTACCAGGTTCAGAAGGACCATTCCAGTCTTCTAGTTTCTGGTTAGAATTGAAAACTGGCAAATTTAGGGAAGATTATTAATTCAAATTCACTCCCGTTTTTTGAAAACTTGATGTTTTCAAAATTCAAAGCCATCTCAAAAGTTGATTATAATAATGAATGAGCATTTAAATCATGTACATAAATAGCAAGATTTGACCAACCAACAGTAAAAACTAGATTACGTCCCCTCCTAGGCAAGTCGTGCCTGAACTTGACATACAAAGCAAAGCCAGCCCCATGAGGCCAAGCTGTGGGCTGGTGAGGGCCGCCTGCAGATGCTGAAATAGGGTCAAAGAGGGGTGGCAGAGAGAGTAGACAACACATACGAGCTCTCCAAAGGGTCCCCTAGCGAGAGAGTGGAAACTCTCCTTTCCAGGACTTTCTGATCCCAGAAAACTTGAATGAATGAATGAATGAGGGATCAATATTGAACATTGGAGTTCCTCCTTGGACATCCGTCAATATTTACTTTATTTTTTTATTATTTTTTAATTTTTCAATTATACTTGACATTCAGTATTATTTTATATTAGTTTCAGGTGTACAGCATAGTGGTTAGACATTTATATCATTTATGAAGAGGCCCCCACCCCCCCATAAGTCTAGTACCCACCTGGCACTATGCATAGTTATTATAATAATTATCAATATGTATTTTAAAGGTCAGATCCATGTTATTTACATCCTGACCTACAGCAAGATCTCATAACACTCCTGGTTTATTTTTGTCTGAAAAATGTCTTTATTTCTCCCTTATACATTTTTTTTTTTTTTGTAGTGGTGAAAACATGACATTAAATTTAGCATCATAACCACTTTTTTTAAACATACAGTTCAGTAGTGTTAAGTACCTCCACATTGCTGTGCAACAGATCTCTAGAACTTTCTCATCTTGCAGTACCGAGACTATATTCACTAAATACTAATTCCTCTTTAACTCTTCATTTTTTAAAATGATGCTTTCCCAAGAAACAGACTGTATCTTCCCCGCCACTTTCTGTATCCTATTCAAAGTCTTCACGTTGAATACCGGCTATTCTGTTAGGAATGGAACCGCTCACATCACAGTTAATGCTGGAGGCCCTCTCCTGTTCTGCTGACCGGGCATAGCCTGGGCCTTCGAGTCCTTGCGCTGCCCACACCCGGGTCATATGCTGGCTGCCCCGTATTGCTCCAGCTGTCTCCTGTCTTCCTGCTGCAGCCCTCCTGCACTGTCAACTCTGAAATCACGTAACTGTCTCCTCCCAGCCTTCCTTGATGCCCAGACAATTCATTGCTCCTTCTCAGCTCCTTCATGTACATGTTCCTGCCTTCTCTTGGTTACGCCCATTCCCCTCTCCTTCAGGGTAGAAGCCAAAGTTCCCGCTGAGGAAATACAAACCCCACGTGATGTGACTGACCCCTGACTTCCTCACCGCATCTCCTCCTACTCTCCCCATCACTCGCTCCACTATAATGACATGGCTTCCTCCATGTTTCCTCCCTGAAGCCTTGTCACTGGCTAGTCCCTTTGTCTGCAAGACTCTCCCTCAGATACCTCACCTCCATCAAATCCCTGCACAGAGGCCACCTTCTCAGTGAGGCCAACCAATCCATCCTATTTAACATTGCAACCCCGCATCCCCACCCCGCCCCATCATCTCTGTTCCCCTTTTGCTGTTCTGTTTGTTTCTTCCATAGCTTTTATCAACTTTGAACATTTTCTGTAGGTCATTACGTATTATGCTCTTTGTCTGTCTCACCCCACCAGAAGGTCAGGTCCATGGGGGCAAGGCTTTGCGTCTGTATTGTTTGCAGCACCGAGAACAGTGCCTGGTACATAGTAGGTGCTATATCAATGACATTGATTGTTGCAGGGAGGAAGAAATGGCTTCTTTTGTGTACATTCCATGTGAGTGTGAGAAATCTGCCACATCATTTTTTTTCTTTTTAATTCTCTCTTCCTGTTTTTAAAATTGAGGTGTAATTGACAGACCATAAAATTCATCATTTAAAGTGTACACTCAGTGCTGTTAGTATAGTCACAGAGTTAGGCAACATCACCACTAATTCCAGAACATGTTCATCACTCCAAAAAGAAGCACATACCCATGAGCAGTCACTCCCCATCCTCCCTCGCCCAACCCCTGAAAACCACTCCTCTACTTTCTACCCTACGGATTTATTTGCCTGTTGTGGATATTCAGCATTTTAGAAAGCATTCTTCCCCCATGTCCTCATCCTGCCCTGACCTTCTTCCATCCGCCCAGATACTGAAGCACTTGCAGGAGCAGAAAGACAGCCAGTGCCTGCACGTGGAGGAGTACCAGAACCTCGTGAAGGACTTGCGCACGGAGCTGGAAGCCGTGTCGGAACAAAAGAAAAACATCATGAAGGGTAAAGGGGGCGGGGCTGGTGGGCTGTGGCGGGGAAGCCAGAGGAAGCCAGAACCCATGTCTGAGCAAGAAGCGCTCTGTCTCATCCCGCGGTAGACATGATGAAGCTGGAGCTGGACCTGCACGGGCTGCGGGAGGAGACCTCTGCCCACGTGGACAGGAAGGATAAGGAGGTCGTCATCCTGCAGAGGCGGCTGCAGGAGCTGCAGGTGCAGTTCACTGAGACCCAGAAGCTCGGTTTGAAGAAAGACACGGTAAGACGAGGAGCTCTCCAGGTGGAACCACCAACAGGGCTGTGAGGCCAGGCCTTGGCCAGGTCGGGCGGGTTCGGCAGTTCTGCACCCACTGTGATTGCATGGCGAACATCAACACCTGTGGGATGGGCCTGTGGGCTCCTCAGGCCCAGAGATGATTCTGAGCACATCTTTGGTGTTTCTCCTAATTAATAAATAAATAAATACAATACAATACAATAGCGTTATCCAGGGAACTTGATAAGAGATGTTGAGTCTATAAGAAAAAGGTTCTTCCATAGCCTTGCAAGGTAGAGAGTTTGGGACACTCCTGCATTGTTCCCTTGCTTTTGTTCGTGCTTGATAGTGGAAAGAAGTACTATAAAATAATGTGTTGCCTTATTAAGAATATGAAGTGAATTTCAATTTTAAAAATGACGAATATCTTAGAATTTGCAAATCAGGTATTTGGGAAATATTAATGGAGCTATGTCCTAGAAGATCTATAGTTGCCAACATAAATCAAGATCCTGGAAAAGTCTGGGAATGAAACCAAGGACAGAAAGGTTATGAAACCAATGCAAGCTTTTGTAGTCAGTACTATCCAACTCTTGCTTTTATCAGAGCTCGTAGGAATAATCCAAATGACTGGTCATTCACACCTCCTATTTCAAGGTACAGAGGTGACCACCAGTCAAAATGGAGGCATTTGGAGAGATGACAAGAAGCAAGGAGTCTGGATGAACAGCTTTGAGTCATTCATATATTCATCCAACAAACATCTCTGAGCCCCTACAATATGCCAAGCACTGTTCTAGGCACAAGGAATAGAATAAAACATGCAACATCCCTACTCTCATGAAGCTTACGATCCAATGTGGAGAGACAGACAATAAAGAGATAACAAAATTAATACATAATGTCAGATACTGATAAATCCCTAAAACAGCTTGGCGGCTGTTTTACACAGACTGCTCAGGTGACAAGGTGACACTGGGAAGCAATTTGAATGCAGTGAGGGAGTCACCCAGGCAAAGGTCTTGAGGAAGAATATTCCAGGCAGGGGAACAGCAAGTGCAAAAGCCCTCAAGTGGGAGTCTGCTTGGAGTGTTCCAGACCACCTAAAGCAGAGAGGGGTGGGGGTGGCCAGAGGTGAGGTCAGCCTGGTAACCAAGGACCAGATCGTGAGCATCCTGGGAGGCCCTTTTTCT
Organism: Rhinolophus sinicus; assembly: GCF_057876585.1. Taxonomy (NCBI): domain Eukaryota; kingdom Metazoa; phylum Chordata; class Mammalia; order Chiroptera; family Rhinolophidae; genus Rhinolophus; species Rhinolophus sinicus. Next base: position 62,079,393 of record NC_142508.1, on the reverse strand, counting down.
AAGTGAGATGGAGTGGAGGGTTTTCAGCAGAGGTATCTGACTTGTATTTTTAGAGGCCCCCTCTCTGGCTGCTAAAGTGAGAACAGCATGAGGGGAGGTAGGGAGCCAAGGTAGGAGGCCATTGCGATATCCAGGCAAGAGAAGATGGCGCCTAGAAGAGGGCTCAGGAAAACCTCTGATTGATTTCACCCTGCCGCTCTTCAGATCTTTATCAGCATTAATACTTTGCTTTCCTCAGCTCCTCCAAGAGAAAGATGAAATGCTGCACGAGCTAGAGAAGGAACTGGCACAGGTTCAGACAACGCTCATGAAAAAAGATATGGAGTTGGAGAAGCAGCAACTAATGACAACAGAACTCGAAATTGCCATCCAGGAGGCGAAGCAGAATAAGTGCAAGGTGGAGTGTGGGGCCGTGCGAGTTGAGATCCAGAAGCTGAAGGACTGTCTCAAAGATGCCCAACAGCAGCAGAGGCTGGCTGGTGAGGCCCCAGCAAGCACTGACCCCAGCACGCTTCCAACACATGGGGCTAGAGCAGCCCTTTTCTCTCTCTAAATGGCCACTTCCTCTGCCTCTCCACTGTCTCACTCCAAACCTCGTGATCTCATCTCACATCTCACAGAAGTTACGACCACTTTCTTGAACTCCTTCACTCACCCCCAACCTCACCTTCTCTCTGGAATCTTCACCACATAGCAGGTGCTCGTTTGGGGAAAGTGAACTGCCCACTGTTTTCTCAGCAGTTCATATGAAGATCCTCTCCTTTCCTCGCCTCGGGGAGGCCAGGGCTCTGTGCTGTGCTGCTTTGCACCAGATGTTGCTCCATCTTCTCCAGAACCTTCATCACACAAGTCACCTCTTCCTTCCCTGATTTCTTTCTTTTTTTTTTTCCTTCAAACTTTCTCTCCTGCACAGTGTGCCCTGTGGAGATTGTGTTCTTGTTCCTCTGCTAAAAGCCCTTTCTCAGAGGTCACCAATAACTTCTTACCTTGGACATGAAAATGTTCTGGAATTAGATATTGGTGATAGCTGTACACCTTTATGAATATGCCAAAGCCCACTGAACTACATTTTAAGGGTAAATTTTATGTTGTGTGAGTGAGATAGAAATTGGGGGGCGTGAGGGAGTGAAGGTCCAAACCCTGGCTCCCTTCTTCACCCTCCTTTAACCCTCTGTGTGTATCTATGCTGTTGGCCCCCATACCTCAACAAGTGTTTCCACAAATTCGCCTTTGTTTCCTCCTTTCCCTCTTGCCCCGACAGTAATCATTCTCCTTTTCTCCTCTGCCTCCACACTCATTCCTTGGTGAGTGCCTCTCCTTATGGCTGCATTTCCCTACCGATGACTCCAAAACCTAGGGCCCCAGCCCTGATTTCATACCCGTGGCCAGTCTTGTCTTAGAGACTAGCTCCACCTGGGCAACCACCATCCCCTCTAACTCAACATTCCCAAAATTGGACCTATTTTCTTCCCTGCTTAAAAAAATAAAATAAAATTTTCTCCTTTCTTCCAAGGTACATAATTATTTCTGTAGTGACACCATCTTCCTTCAAATATCCCAGGCTGAAAAAATGGAGAAGAGAGTGGTGTTTAAAGTAGAAACCATAGTAGAAACTATAGGATGTGGGGATATATTTGCCGTAGAGAAAACCCAGTAAGCAACTTATTTGGATGTTTTTCCCTTCATACCCAGAGAAGGCAAGGACGTGGGCTAAAAGGATATTGTGGGGAGTCTTTCTCTATTCTAATCTGTTCAAATTTTCCCAAAGCACTCTCTCCTTTATGTCAGGTCGCCACTCAAGAACCCACAAAATCAAGTCTAAACATTTCCCTCAGGCTTTCAGAGTCTTCCAAAGCCCCCTCTCGTCCACGCACTTACTCAACTCTGTCTACCAGTTTCCTACCCAGTTTCCTTTCCAATTAAACAGGTCTCTTCCCATATGCCTTCTGCATTCCCTTCACCTAGCGTTTACTCTAGTGTCGCCCCACCTGGAATTCCCGTACTTCTTCTAAGGCCCAGCTCAACCTCTGTTCCTCTGTCAGTCCATCTCCAGCTGTTCTTGTTCACATTGGTCTTGCTTCCCTAGTTCAGTCGTTGCAAGTTTAACATTACAGTGGTCTGTATATCAGGTGGGCCAGTTATGGCGCCCTCACCAGGCTCTAACCTCTGTGAGGTCCAGATGTGTCCCTAATGATAGGATGAGTCATGTAAGAGATACTGAGCAATTTCTACCAAGTTGTTTAATTTCAGTCAAGGAGAGTAATTGAAGACAGATAATTTAACAGTGCTCCTTGGGAGTCATAATGAAATGGAGAGAAATGAGGACAGATTGGGGATTGAAGCAGGCCACACAATGAAGGAACAGACTTTGTAACTGGTCTGAGATGAGAGTCTGATCTTCTCACCCGAATGTGCCCCCGGCTTGTCTCCCGTCTTCTGCAGCTCAGCAAGCAGCCCAGTATAAAGAAGAGGCCATTCTGGCAAGGAGTAACCTGGAGGATTCCCAGAGGAAACTGCAAAACTGCATTTTCCTGGAGAAGCAGAAGGCAGACACCATCCAGGAGCTGCAGAGAGAGCTTCAGAAGCTACAGAAGGATTCCCTGATGGCTGAAGAGGAACTCACACCCAACAGGTACCACAGGTTCACCTCCAGAGATGCTCTGTCCCTGGTGAGCCCGTCCGGACACTGTGGGCAGCTGCCCAGAAGTGGGATAGCAGACCCTGTGCAGCCAGCTCACAGTCCACCAACACAGATACCCAAGTTGTTGCCGTTTTGCTTTTAGGAAACGGGTAGAGGAGCTGACATTGGAACTCACGGAGGCCCTGAGGAAGCTTGAAAATGCAGACAAGGAAAAGAGGCAGCTTCAGAAGACAGTGGCTGAGCAGAATATGAAACTGAATGACCTGCTAGATCGTATAAAACTTATTCAACACCAGGTATGAAGCGCCAGTAGGCAGCCATCTGAAGCATTTGCTCTGCTTGACATTAAATATATTGGTCTTTATTTGGACAATGCCACCACCAACCCATTGCAGACTGATAGTCCAGAATTTGTATTAGAATGCTAAGCCAGCCAGTCAGCTCCAGTTTCTGTTCCTGAACTTGAGGTGTTCTAGTCAAGAACAAACTGTGGTTGTCCTTAGCCAGTTTCATTTACTTGCAGCTAGTAAAGGGGGGGGGGGGGGGCGCGGGGGTTCACATCCAAAGCTCTGTCTCCCTGAAGGGAGACTTAGCCATTGCTTACTTATATACATTATTTGTTTAATTACACACCTTGATTTCTTCTTTATAATTGGCTACACTTATCTGGTAGAGTTCTATCAAGTTTATTTTGTGTACAGCTGCATCTGTAAAATACTCTGCTACATTTTAACAGTTAGCAAGAACAGCATTTAGTATGAACTGCCCAGACCTCCTCCCAGCTAACATTTCCAGGACCAATAATAAGCGTTTTCAAGCGCTAAGCTTAAAAATAGTCAAAGGACATTGTTGTTTTTTCTGGGATTCAGAAGCTATCCTTGTCAGTTCATTTAAAGTCTTTGATCTCTGAATTATTCTTTTTGTGCTTTTCTAAGATTTTTTTTAACTTTATTCAAAGAGGTTTTTATGTGAAAAGATTTGGTACATGGGAGAGAAGGTTGATGCTATGGGCACTGGATCTATAAATGAAGTGAGCTGGTGTGTCTAATTGAACAAATTTAAAATGTGGCTGAACATCAGAGGAAACCTGTTTATCATACACGCTAAATCCCTAAGGAGTTGTCCTCCTATTTATTTCAGCCATTCTCTATGTACAGTTCTCTGAGTTTGTTTGTTTGTTTGTTTGTTTTACAAAAAAAAAAAATACAGTCTAAGACTGTCTTTCAGTCCAGTCCTTATTTTCTCAGCACAGGGAGCAAGGCTGCACCAAAACCACTCTAGAAGAGGAGCTTAAGGAGGCAACAAGGTTACTAGAGGAGAAACGGGAGCAGTTGAAAAAGAGCAAAGAACAGGAGAAGGTGCTGGAGCAAGAGATTGAGTCACTCCGACAGGAAGAAAAAAAGAAAGAAAAGATGGTGAGAAGGAGAATCCGGGACGAGACAGGGTCATGAATACAGGGCCAGACATGAGTCCAGCCAGGCCTTGCGGGCTACAGAAGCTATAGGCACTCAGACCGCAGGAGAGGAGGGAGAGAAGGTGAGAAGAGAAAGGCAAGTGGGGAGGAGAGAGAGAAGGCCTGAGATACTGCAGGACGCAGATGGAGCTGTGGGTGAGGGAAGGAAGAGTGGGCTTCTACCAGAGTTTGAGGGTAACACCTCTTTTCTGGGCTTTGTTCTTTAATTGGGGAGCAGTCAAAAGAGAATTTGCAAAAGTTGGAGGAGGAAAATGAGACTCTCAAAGCACAGGTAAAGCAATGCTCTACACAGCTGGATTCCTCTCTCAGCAAATACAGCGCCTCCCAGAAAGTCATCCAAGAGCTGAATAGTGAGGTGAGTGAAACCCCAACGTGGTAAAAAAACTATCTGGGCTTGGCATTAAGTCGTCCAATGTTGCATTTGAAACCAGAGTTGAGTGAATGCATTGTTTGGGGCAATTTGCTAGGGAACACTTCCAAAAATAATACCAAAGCTCAAAAAGTGGGTGGAGGGGAAGATGGTTATTTTCCATTACACAGATAAAGATGACAGAAAGGAGTAAGTGGCATCTAACACATGCGAGGCTCTGTGCTTGAGTTCAGTCACCATTTAGTAACTGTCTACTTAAGTCTTTACATGCCTTCCATCCGCGTTACTCCCGACAAGACATTCGTTACTATGATCCTCGGTTTACAGAAGAAAGAAAGGCTGAGGCTCAAAGTGAGTAATGAGTAAGTGATGGGATGGACCAGTATTTGAACTTGGATCATCTGGCTCTGATGTCTAACCTCTTTCCCCTACATCATCAATGACAATACTTTCCCCAGTTGAATACATTCCACCTTTCTGGGCAAGAAACAAATACAGCATCTTATTAGGTGTTCTCTGGGGTTACGAATGAGTGACCAGCAGCTCTGATGCCTTCACACTTTATTAACAAGAAGAAAGTTCATCTTAAAACACCACGACTGTTCTAAGTGTAAGAACAGCGCTGCCCATAGAACTCTCTGCAATGATGGACATGTTCTGTGTTAGAGCCGTCTAATGCGAGAGTCACTAGTCACATGTGGCTGTGGAGTGCTTGCAATATGGCTTAGGATGACTAAGGAATGGAATTTATCATTTTAATATTAATTTTATTTAAATGTAAATAGCCTCGTGTGGCTGGTGGCTACCATGTTAGACAGCAGAGAAACACGTTTCTGACGTTTTTTTTCCTGCAGAGATATAAATCTGTCCTTTACAGTGATCCAGAGTTGACTTCTGAGTTACTCTGATCCCCAAGGAACCTCTCTGAATAGAAGGGATACTATCTAAGTGTTTAATATGGACCCGCCATCTCATTTGCCAGAAGATAGTTATGCAAATGTGGAAGTAAAAGCACTAATTTCAGAATCCCTTTGACAGGAATCAGCAGGCTAGAGGGTTTTATGTGCAGGAGAGCATGTTCAACTTTTAAAAAGCATGCCCCACAGATAGTAGACTTATTGAATTAGTTGAAACAACCATTAGAAAGAGGCTTAGTTTTGCGTTCTAAAATGCATTTCCTTTCATAAATATTCCATATCTCAATTTTTAAATTTCCCATCTGAAGTCAAGGTAATATATTGTGAGATCCTTTCCATCTCTTTGATTCTAGGACATTTTTCTACTATGTTTTATAATTAATTACTGTTAATAATAAGAAAGCTAATTTATTTTTATGTATTTTGTCTGTATTTGGACATCTTATTAAACCCACTTATAAGTAGTAATAGTTTTTCAGTTGCTGTTCATGGATATTCTAAGTTGTGGTTATATCATTTGCAAGCAACAATTTTCCAAACCTTTGTAATATACGTATATTCTTATTTCATGTTTGTTGCCTTATTGCATTGGACAGTACAACACTAGCACCATTTTCTTGCTTTTGACATTGGTGGAATCCATCTGTTTCAGTAGTATGTTCCCTGTAATGTGGTGAATAAAACTAATTAATTGTTCCCAATTTCAGCCCACCCTTGTATTCCTAGTTTTAGTCCTGACTAGGTACCATGTAGCAGTCTTTTAATACAAGAGCTAGAATGTTCTAAGAAATGAAATAAGGACAGTACGACTGGAGTGTAGTAATTAAGAAGGATATTGGTATAGGATGAGAGGAGAAAAATTGGTAGGGGTAGACATTGTAGCTTGTGTTAAGAAATTCTGGGTTTTATTCTAAGAGCAATTGATAGACATTGATGAAATTTCCTCACAGGGGCAGGGAAGGTAATTTGACCTGATTTAAGTTTTAAAAATATAACTCTGACTAATGTGTGGAAATGGACTAGGGAGAGAGCTAGGTATGGGTGTAAGGAAACCAGTTAGGAGCCTGTTACTATCCACGCTAGAGTGGTGTCAGTGAAGATAGAAGGTAGCAAATGCAGGATGTTTTGGTAGTATCACCAGACTAACGGATGGAATGTGAGAGAAACTGAGGAATCAAGGATGACTTAGTGGAACTCACCCATAAGACCATCTAGGTAAGGAAAGAGTAGATCTTTATGAGGACTTTTATTAAAACTCCTTCATTCTGTAATTTGCACATGTCTCCATATAGTTTTCTTAGTGTCTTTCTCTAAGATAAACCACTCGTGTTAGAGAAATTTAAGCTAAAGCCTCCATTTTAACTTCTAGCATCACTGTGATTTTTTTCACCACTCTTATTTTCGTATCTCACCTCTATGGTGACACTTTTTGATTTGGCCACCAATTATCAACATCTTCCAGTAACTCCACTGGTTTCTCCAGTGACTCCCCTGGTTTACTGGGCAGACCCAGTTGACTCCATGTTTTTCAGAAGTCTCCAGAAACAATGCACTTTTATTTCCAGAAGACCAAATTATTCTATCTTTAGAATTAGTTTCACCGCCTGGACATGTAAATATTTCACTAATTTCTAGGGTCAGAGATACTCAAAACTCCATCTGGAAAAATAATAAACTTCAAGCACTGAGCAGTTACTGAAGAAAGAAGCCCAAAAGAGTATGTTTCTCTGTGTATAGCCTCCAGAGAATACAGTGTACTCTAATAACCGAAGAATAGAACTCAGGTATCTGAATTTCTAAGGTCTCCCTCCTGCTTCCAGACTTACAAGTAGATCTCTGTCCTGTACTTAAAGTATATACTAAGACGGCTAATTACTTAGCATAGTCATGATTATAACTCACAGCTACACAGTGATTTATACCTTACAAAGCCCCTTTTACATACATAATCTCATTTGATCATCACAAAAACGCTATGAAATTATCCCGGTTTGCAGAAGAGGAAACTGAGACTCAGAGAGATTAAGTAAACAACAACCAGGACCTCAGCACAGATCCTCTAACGCCAGATCGCAATTCCTTTTAACTATCAGGAATACTCGTTACCAAGTTTAAGACACAGACTTCAGTTTTTAAACACACTTCTTCCAGAACTATATATTCAATGCATCCTTAATTCCAAACATTGCCCAATGCAATATTTCACTCAGTCCAAAAACAAACAAACAACAACAACAAAAATTTCGAATTTACTGAGCACCTAGTACGTGCCGTGCCCTGAGCTACAGGTGGTAGGATACAGTGATGAAGAAAGCACGCACGGCCCTACTTTCACGGTGCATCAGGTCTAGTGAATTATGTCAGGAACAATGGGAGACATAATGCACACGATTGAAATGTTTTACCACATCTCCCATGCTAGAATTAGATTCCAGATCTTTAGCAAAGGCTGCAGAGTCTGTGAAAAGGACTTTTCATTTACTTGTCACATTGTGGCCCAGTACCATCAGTACTTCTTGCATTTGGGCGTCATGCTAACTAGAAGGGGAACTGTGTGTAGAGCGGTGCAGAATCGCCTGGAAAGGCAGCTCCTCCTTTTACAACAATGAGGTGAAATGGGGCATTATCACACACTGCTGTGCGGTTAGTGCAGAGAGAAGGGAGCCCAGAGCTTGTCCAGGTCCTGCCAACACAGAGCAGGCCTCTACAGTGATCTTCCCACTCCCTAAAGATAGCCCAGCAGAAGGAGGCCTTAGCGTGTCTGCAGGCCCAGCTGGACACGAATCTGCAGAAAGAGAAGCAGTGTCTCCAGACCATGGTCAGTAAAGAAGCTTATGAGGAATTATCTCGGAAGTCAATCGCCTGCCAAGATGATCTGACACAAGCCCTCGAGAAGGTGGGTCACACCCTCTATCTCCACCACTGTTGGGGGGCAAAGAAGTGTCCTAGCAGTGTGAGAGGAATAGGAGTCGAGTTCCTGCACTACTGGCTGTCTGCAAACCCTCTAATGGGCTGGGATGACAGTCCAGAGAAGGCCTGCTTCCTCTTTGTGAGGGCGGAGGGGGAGGGGGACAAAGACAGAGGCCAAATCTATCAGGTCTTTCTGCCCATGGATGATCCAGGACAAGGTTTTCCCGAAACCGGGCTTAGCAGGGAAACTCCTACCCCGTCCCTATGCTGGGCATGCCTGGCTGACCAGTTCACAGTGGTGGAAAGGGAGGCAACAGGGGAGGGAATGCAGGGATGCAGACCACCACCCACTGTCATGGCCCACTCCTCTCTGGGACACTAGCAAGGCATCGGTGTCTGTGCCACTGTGGGCAGAGGGCAGGGAGGGACTGGAACGCTTCTCCATTCGGGGCTCAGCAGAAAGGGCCGAAGGACTCTGACAGCCACTCTCATCCCCTGGTCTTTCCCGGAAGCTCAATCAAGCGACCTCAGAGACCAAGAGCCTGCACCGGAGCTTGACACAGGCCCGAGATAGGAAAGCTCATCTGGAAGACGAAATCATGGTTTACGAAGATAGGATGAAAAAGCTCAACATGGAATTAAAAAAACTTCAGGGCTTCCACCAGCAGAGTGAGCTAGAGGTGAGGAGCAGCCTGGGGATCAAGCTGCCTCCCTGTTGGGGATCCCCAAGGTTGCCTCTTGCACCCAAAACTATTTAGCACCCTTTGGCTGAGACATTCCCTCCCCTTGCTTGGCCCAATGAGTTTCAGGCCCAGGCAGCAACAATCAGAGCAGGGGCACCCTCTGCTGGCTGCTGGAAATAAAATACCCCATAACAAGTCTCCCGAAGCCAAGCAAGGGCCCTCTGGCCTTGTCGTGAGCCCTGTAGGATCAGGACAGCAAGCTGGGCTCTCCCCCTCACTTTGCGTTCTGAGCAGGTACACGCGTTTGACAAAAAGCTGGAGGAAATGAGCAACCAAGTGCTGCAGTGGCAGAAGCAGCATCAGAGTGACCTCAAGATGCTGGCCGCTAAAGAAGAGCAGCTCAGGGCATTCCAGGAGGAAATGGCTGCCCTGAAAGAGAACCTCCTTGCAGATGAAAAGGAGGTAGGTGCTTTCTGGTCACTTCCTCCCACCCGCTCCCAGCACATTCCACAATCCAGCCCTTGGTGGGGGTGGAGGTGCCTGGGAGCAAGGAGAGGACCCCTCACTCTATTCGGTACAAAGCAGAGTCTGGGTGTTCTAGGCCCATACGTCTGTCTCAAGCCAGTCATCTTCCTGTGGCTTTGTTGAGAGAGAGATGGAGCAGAAGGAGGCCCCGTTCCAGAGGAGAGAGAGTGCCAGCTCCCTGTCAGGTCCACCCGCCACCCCCGACTTAGATAATCCACGGGCAGCCCGCTCCAGGGCCCATCCTGACACACTCACTTACCCTGCAGTACAGTCAGCTAAGAGAACTCAGGCGTGCCCCGCCTGCTCCCTGAGAGTGACGCTCCTGGCAGGAAGCCGCAGGATATCTTGGGGTAGCCGCAGGGCCTTTGCTCCAATTAGAAAAAGGCATCCCTTCCTCAAGATACTTTTTCTTCCATCTGTTAAAAAATTGGGTTAACATATTGGCTCTTTTAGAAGGCACTGTAATGCCTTTGGCCTGTAAAGTCATTATTATAAGCGTACAAATCTACTTTGTGTCTACTATAATGGTGCCGGCTCAAAGATGTCACTTTCGTGTGGGTACAACCCACACTGCTAGAGGTGGAGTCCTGCTGTCACCATTCCAACTCTGGACTCCGGGTTGGAGGGCAGTCAGTTTCTTCTCCCAGGAAGAGAGAAGAGGCCTGATTTGAGCGTAGGGACATGACGGGTCTGTGCTCCCACCTTTTACCATCTCCTTTTCTTTTTGTACCAAAGTCCTGTTGCCTGCCCCAGCGGTCAGTGGCCAAAGACACCTGCAGGCTGCACCAAGAGAATGATCAGATTATGACCAACATGGAACAATGGGCAAAAGAGCAGAAGTAAGGATGGAAGGAAATGTAAGGCAGGGTCCTAAGGCCTGGGCTGAACTAAGGACTCACACATGTGCCAAAGAATAGTGTCACATGCACACACACACACACACACGCGTGTGCACACTGCCCTCCTGGGAAGCTGATCCCTTCTCAGCCCACACCCAGGGGTCAGGGATAAATGGAAAGGCCTCGACTCCTCAGACAGGTCCAGAAGGCCCTGCTGATGTGGGCATGGAGCAGCTCCACGATAGGGGCTTCACCGAGGGGCAGATCTCTTATCAGCCCAGGGTCCAGCTTCCGTGCCTGGAGCCCTCGAGCTCACCTGAGATGACAGTGATTTTGCACGGCAGTTGTGTATGGAGTGTCCTCTTAAAAGCCAGGTGCCAGGAGGGCTCCAGCTCTGGGGACCGGTGATGAGCAGATGCCTGGGGCCCTGCACAAGCCTTGCTGAGAAGAGCCAGTGTCCCCTGCAGCCAGCTTATGCTCTTGCTCACACGGGTCTGGGAACTCTCTTCTCTTGTGGCTTTTATTACAGGATCGCCAATGAGAAATTAGGAAACAAGCTCCGTGAACAGGTTAAATATATCGCCAAGCTGACCGATGAAAAGGAGTAAGTCATCCCACACCATCCTGGCTGCCACTCGGGCCCTAAGTAGATGGGTCAGCCAGGAGCCGGGGCTGGCTTTGTCACTGGGTATGCAGATCAGACCCCAGGACAGGCCTGGGGCTTTGGAAAGACCCCTAGTCCTATCCGCATCTGTGTGACCTTAGACACATCACTTCACCTCTTTGGGTCTTAGTTCCCTACACAATAAAATGGGGTTAATAGTCTCTAAGTCCCTTCCCACTGTCACCTTCTATGATTCTCCGAGGTCAGAAATGCTGAGAAGGGGCACTGAAAGGCAGACATTAGGGGAGGGGCTAAGCTGCTGTAACAGATCTCCAAATGAACACGGAACATAGATGGAGCATCTCTAGGAGACGCGCAGTCCAGGGTGGTGGGATTCCTCTGTCCCACGTGGTCATTTGGGAACCTAGTTCCTTCTCCTTATTGCTCTCCCCTCCCCTGTGGCCTTGTTTCACTTTCATGGTCAAAGCTGGGTCAGCAGAGAATGTGATAGGGGAGGAGTGTTAGAAGTTCAGGAACAGAGGTGAAGGTACTGAGGTCTAAAACTGCGATTTCAAAGGTGGTATTGTAACAAGTAATGACACGCTCTAGGGCAGTGCTTCAGGGAACACTTAGAAAATGACCACATTTGTTCGGCATACTGGAAGGGTCTACGATGGGCTTGTTTTGACAGGATTGACCAATCAGCAACTGCCCCAAGTCCTAAGCTAAGGGTGGAAACATCTCAGCACACCTGGCAGCCATTTGTGGAAAGCTCAGCCTGGGATTTGATCTCGGGAGAGGTCTCGGGAGAGGACAGGGTCATTGGAATAAGGAGATAGGAGCTGAGGGGCCAGAACATGGATAGAAAGTTGGGGATGTTGAAGGCATCGGGGGTGCTGACAGGAGTGGACCAGAGACAGTGGCAGAGAGACAGGGAATAAGGTATGGCGAAGACACCACCAGCAAGGCCGGTGGCAAATGGCATATGGTAATGACGTGAGGGGCTCCAAAGAAAGAGGTGTCTGCAACTCGGGCCAGGTTTATAGTGAGTAAGAGAACAAAGCATATGCCAAGAGAAGTTGAGGATAAAATCTCTATTTGATTTCCTTTGGAGAAAAAAAAAAAAACATGAAAATTTTCACTAAGACAAAAATATTTTGTAAAAGGGTTTAACTAAAAGAAAAATTGTTAGAATCTGAGGGTAACAGAAAACATTAGGCTTTTTCTTATATTGTGCCAAGTTCCAGGTAGTTCTCCTTCTCAAGTGTGCTTGAGCCTATTTGAAGGAAAACCCATCTTTGAATAAATAATAATAGCTCCACTAATATTTTTTATGTACACATGTGAGGCACTGTTCTAAATGCTTTACATGTATTAACTTATTTAATCTTCATAAGACCTCACGAGTTGGGTGCAGTTATAATCCCCATTTACAGATGAGGAAAGAGAAACTCAGAGGTTAAACTTACCCATGGTTGGAAGTGGCAGAGCCAGAACTTCCAACTCAGGAAGTCTGGTTCCAGAGCCCACCGTCACCACTGCCCTCAGCGTTGGTTTGGAGAAATACAGTTATTCACATGAACAGGTGCCATCGATTAAGCCACAGGAGCTATGCTGTTATCTTTTCCCTCACCTACACCACAGCCACCATTTCTTCAGTAAAGTGGGGATAAGTTACTAACCCAAGCTCTCAGCAGAGTCGGATCCCCGTGTTCCCAACCTTTCAGCAAAGGGAAGTGAAGGAACTTGGGCTTTAGCATCGGAATTAGGGAGAGTGTTTCTGACCCATGAGAAACAGGACATGTGATCAGAGTTGTTCGTAACAGCTTCCTGGCTCTTCCAATCAAATTTCTGTCATTTGTCAAACTGGATTTTTATATGAACCCCAGAAGGCAGATCAAACTCAATTGTCTTCCTCTAACAGGTAAGAAAACAGGGTCTGAGCTGACACGACCCAGTGGAGGAGGAGTTCTGGTTCTGGGTCCATCCCAGCCCCAGTCCTGGGCTTCTTCCAGGCCTCCATTTTCACGGAACATGTGTGAGACGCCAGCTCTGGAAGGAACTGGACGTCCACAGCCCTCCTTCCTGTGGCCCCTTTATCTGTCCTTTCCAATGGGGAACCAAGGAACAGAAGCAGACCAAACACCCACCTGTCCTTCCTTCTCCTCCCCCAGCCAACTCCACAACGTAATGGTCCATCTGCAGCAGGAAAACAAGAAGCTGAAGACCGAGATAGAGGAGAAGAAGCTGAAAGCCGGGCACCCAAGGTTATGCACCAAAGCCCTCAGCCCAAGCAAAATGGAGGCCACACAAAGGGGGACAGTGTGCAGCACCTTGGGCTGGAGGGGGATAACCCAGGACATGAGCCAAAGAGTGGACATCACCAAGTGTATCAGGATGCCCCACTGCTCAGGTATGTCTGCCGTTTGTCTTTGGCTACTTACTATGATGTCGTCCCTTAGTCCCAGGGGTCAAAAAATAACAGCATGATGTTGTATTTCAAGAGATCACTGGATTGGGAATTCAAATCGGGAAAAGAAAACAGGTCTTTTTCTTCAATACTCTGGACTAGAAATAGTTGTTTCCTTGTCTGTAGACAAGGCTTATTGTTCTGATCTAAGAATCTTTGCTGATACCCGAGTGCCTCATGTCGCAGGCACCCTTACCCTGTCCAGTCCCTTTTGGGGAATTGTGGGGACAACAGAACAAGCAGAATAGGTATCTCCCTCCTGTAATGTGTTCTGGAAACTGCACAAGCACCCCACAGTCCCCTGGCACCGACTAGACAGTCGAATCCACCTTGGACACAAGGCTAGCCCTTAAGGAATCACCTCATTAATTTCTCCTTAAATCAAAACTGTCATTTCCTCCCTGTTTTCTCAGGTTCCTCATATTGCTAGAATCAGTGCCTTGTCCCAAGCATCATTTCCACGCATGTTTTTCAGAGGACTCTCTCTTGACCTGGATCAGCTCTTATAGGAACATATCAAGGTCCCAGCCTATTGTGCAAAGTGCTACTGTTTGTCCACTTCCTGCAGTGGAGTGAGCTTTGGAATCATACTACCATCTTCAGGCCCGAATCCCAAAATAAAGACATGAGCACAGCAGTCTCAGTGAGCTCTTGGCGTCTCGCCGACATCGCTGTCCCCTCGAGCCCCCAGCAATGTGTTCATCCCTGTGTCCTCTGCATTCTAATGCTATAGGTATAGGTCTCTTTCACATTTATAGGGAGTTACAATTCCCACAGAAAGCCTCTGCATTAGTTTTTAAACCAACAAGAGATAATTAGCTCTTTTATTCTTTTCATCTCTGTCTGGAATTTAAAAAGAAAAAAAATCTAAAAACCTCAAAAAGGAAAGTAAGGCCCAAAAGAAAGAGAAATAAGTGATGCATTTTCCAAATGGAGGAGGGAGAGCGAGCCATCTGCTTTCTCCCTGGCCACCACATTCCATTCCTCCTTTTAACAATTTTATTTTTCTCCCCAGCCAGCTCAGTACAAGTGAAATTCCATTATAACAACTCCAAGGACAGCTAAACTATTTTATTGTGGTAGGATTTTGTTAAACTGACTACATGTCTAGAATTTCTAGTCTAGTCTATAGGAAATTGACAGAAATAGCTACGAAGGTAAAGTAAGAGAAAGAAGTGAAAGAACTTGTATTTCTGGGTGGGAGAAAAGGAAAAGCGAAGGAAGAAACCCATTAGTTGGTAGTGATTCTTAAATAGTCTTGCCTCCCTCCTCAGCCAAACAAAGGCCAGGAAAGGTCACTGCTGATAGCTACACAGAATGCCCCTGCAGGGACTCGGGCGGGCATATTCCAGAAGTGCAGTGAGCGGGGGGCGACAGGCACATTGGTCGTCTCTGTTGTCATGGGTGTAGCCTGTGTGTTTATGCTCTGTGCATTGTGTCTCCTCCATTTGGTTTAGAATAAGGATATATTTTCTAGAATATGTAGAGAGCAAAACTGCTGTAAAAATAACAAAAAAAGAAAGAAATGATTACACAGCTAGGACTTAGCCAAGGGAATTATAAATAAGTGCTTCAGCCCCCCAGTGAGAGGCTGTCCCTCAGATTCTGCTACCTGGGGCCCGCAGAATCCTGTGTAACAGAACCTCTTCTGCCCACCCGGAGTATAATTCTTCTCCCCTTCAGCCCACTTCCTTACCGAAGGGAAGAGGGAATCTCCTGGAACCACCAGGTTGCCTTTTGAGCCCCCTCTACGCAGCCCAACTGAGGAAGCTCCTGCTGTAAACGGCCTGGGAAGCAAGCTCTGGGGTCCCCAGGATGAGCCCATCTCACCCTGAGACCCTCAGCAGCTGACATTTCTGAGGTGTCTAAAACACTGTTACCATTGGATAGAAGCATGTGACTGAGCGCAAGGCAAGGGACCCCAGGACAGACTTCCAGTTCTACGGCCTCACTGTTCCCTCACACCAAGAAGTCTGAAAGCCAGTCTCAGGAATCCACGTCAGAGCTGCTGTCACAGAAATGTTTTTGTGCCTCTAGAAAGAGTCAGTTATCTGAGGAAAAGGCAGTAAGAATCAGAGTATGGAAGCTGGAAGGAACTTTTAAGGTGGATCTGAATGGAAAGGAT
Source organism: Rhinolophus sinicus (assembly GCF_057876585.1). Classification (NCBI taxonomy): domain Eukaryota; kingdom Metazoa; phylum Chordata; class Mammalia; order Chiroptera; family Rhinolophidae; genus Rhinolophus; species Rhinolophus sinicus. Next base: position 62,063,835 of record NC_142508.1, on the reverse strand, counting down.
CCGCAATTAAAAAGAAAACATTGGAGACCCAAGTGCAGAGTCTGGCAGAAGTCCCGAAACCAGAACTGATTCGCGTATTGCCTCTGTGGGGGCGAGAGCCTCCCCACTCATCTGGTGGCACCCCTGTGTGCCAAGTGTCCCTTGCCAAGTATTCTTGTTTTAAAATAGAAGGTTGGATTGGACGCATCGTTTTCATAACGTCTCTGGCCTCATGTTTCTTATCTAAAGGATCTGAAGGTAAGTTTGTGACCAAAGTCACGGCCTGTTAGTGATAAATGCAGTCTTTTCCCTGTTCTGTTGCATCCCGAGCCGACGTCTGGAAATAGATCACATACCCAGCTTACTTCTCTCCACAGAGCAGGTAGACTCCTTCTCCTAGCCCTTCAACCCAGGGCCAAGATAGAAGCCTTCCCCTGCAAGCAGCCAGAGCCCTCTCCACTCCGGAAGCCCTCTCTTCACTGCACCTGCATTCCCAATAAAGGCGATTAGAGGTAAAAGGATTGCAAGTAGAGGTATATAGTTGGCGCTGGCTGATAGAGCCTGGCTCCCAAACTCATCCATAAAATTGACTTAAATTTTAACTTATATTGAGTTACAGCAGACGGAAATTCAAATCCCAGGAACAGAGTGAGGAAGGGAGTGGAACTAGGTCAGCAGTGAGCCCAGTGCCCGGGGCTCATTGAGCGCGAGCCACTATCCGCGAGCCTCAGAGTCCCAAGCCTGTCGATGACTCAGCCCCAACACAGAACCTTGCAGCCAACACACCTGGCAGAAGCCCGACCTAGGGACTCACAAAATAAGGACCATGGGTGACACAAAGGGCCAAATACCCAAAGTCACCTCAGCAGACTTACGAGGCTGCTTAACAAGACTAGTGATTCCAGCAAAGGATCATCTTTTACATAAAAATCAATAAGGAACATTTTACACTATTTTCCATCAACACATAGCCTTTCGTGGCTACTCGCCTCCCACTCTTCCTGGCTACCCACCAGCCTTCGGAACAGCTGGGCACCCGCAGAGCTTGGTCTGGTGCCCCAGGCCATCCTCCTTCCCTGCCAACCCCTCCTCTGAGAGGCAGTGCCTGGAGAACAGAAACATGGCGAGCTAGGGTTCTAGGAGGACCCACCTGAGGAAAGTCAAGTTGGGTCCTGCAATCTTTTCTTCATTATGTGATTTAGGGTGGCAAGGGAACGAGGAACAGTCAGAAATGCAATAACATTTTACAAATAATAAATTTATTTCCAAATCCTGAATTATAACCAAATTACAATTCCCTCTAGGTCTGCTTTGCTGCTTTACACAAGAATTTAAAAAAAAAAAAAAAAGTCATGGTCGTCATTTGTACACCAAGCAGCCTGGGGACAGTGTATTGGATACGATGGGTCCGGCCACCTCTTGCAGCTTTTCAGCTGCTCTGCGGCCCCGGCCCCACGCCTGCACTGAGGAACTCGACTTCCTCTATGGCAGAGCTTGGCCTCAGCAGGAGCTTCCCTGAGGGGCCGTCATGTACACAGATGAAAGCACACAGATGAAAGGGTTTGTCAGCAGGCCTGAGGTGCTCCAGCCACTCAATACCTGGCTCCTAGGGCTCCAGCCTCAGCTCATAGCCCAAAGCGGGCTGGGGTGCGGCGAGGAGTCATGGGTTCCCCTTGCTCTTTCCGACCTGGAGTGTAGATCTTTGTAGATCTGGAGACACAAAAAGAGGGGTTAGGAATCCCACTGCTGCTCACACCAGCCAGGATGCACAGCGGGTCCAGGGGCCTGAGGCCTTGCTTTTTCCAACTGGCGTGTGAGCAGGCTTCGGGGCAGGGTCTTGTCCCCAGACATTTCCACTGCCCCTGAATTCCCCGTCTGTGACTGGGAGCAGGAGAAAGTATCACCTAGTTCTGCTACCCACTAAGGAATGTTGTATCCTTTCATAGATCCGAGGTGAACTATTGGAGTAGCCTTCCATCCACCTCACTAGGCTGCCACCCCAGCTGTGCCACAGACTCTGGCTGGCCTTCGTCCCCAGTTTTTGGGAGGTAATCTCTAAAGCCTGAGGGATTCGAGTGTCTCTGATTCATGGCGGGGAGGAGTGGCATGGGGGTGGGGGGGGGGGCTGAGACCACCATCTGATGATTTGTGCTAATGAGATGACTCAGGACTGGGGGTTGCCTGGCCAGAAAAACCAGCCATGGATTCGAGGGCTGTACTTTGAGCCCAGTCTCTGGGGAGGGAAGGGGAACAAGAGGCTGAATCAACCACATGGGTGCTGATTCAATCTACGTGCCTACGTCTGAAACCTCCAATAAAACTATTGGGCATGGAAGCTCAGAGAGCGTCCCTGTTGGCAGTACTGTGTGAACTGTCACACGGCAGTGTGCCAGCGGGGGAAAGCAGCCCTGGCAGCCCTGAGGACAATGGAAGCTTTGCACACGGGACCCTCCCAAACCTCACGCTATGCATGTCTCCCTTGGCTGGTTATGATTTGTATCCTTTTCCTATAATAAAACTATAACCAGAAGTATGGTACATTCCTGAATTCTGTGAGATGTTCTAGCAAATAATTAAACCTGAGGGAGTCCACAGGGATCCCCAAATCTGTAACAAGTTGATCAGAAGTGCGGGGTGCCCTCAGCTGGTGTCTGAGGGAGGGCAGCATTGCGAGGACTGTCCTTCCCTGTGAAGGTCGACCTAGTTCCGACATCAGCACAAACGCCACACAAGTCCGAGGTGCTCCTCCCCTCTCCATGTGGTTTCCAAGCCCTGGCCTGTCGGTTCAGCTGTGAGACCTACCCTACTACTCCGGTCCGCCTCACGCCCCAAATACAACATGACAACAGTACCTGGACTTACAGAGTCTCATAATTTCCTCTGGAAAGTATGCCCAGAACGCTGCCATGTGCACACACGTGACAACTATCAACTCCTGTCACCAGCTCGCCTCTACACATTCAACTTCTCTTAAATCGTGACCCTGCATGGAGCCTAGCCAGCCCATCCGGCTGGTCCCTGGGACATCTAGGGGCGGGCTCCGTCCCACCCAGGGTCCCAAGGCCAAAGCTCACTTGACACTGCCCAGGGGGCTGCGCTTTTCCTGCTCCTGCCGCCGGGCTCGCAGCTGCTCCTCAGCCAGTGCCATCTCCTCCTCCATGGCAGAGGCTTCCTCTTTGGCCCGCCGGCGGTTCTCCTACAGAAGAGAGAAAGGGACCAGTGGGTGGGAAGGCCTTGTCTGCACCCATCTCCCTGCTGCAAGCCAGGTGCTGTGTAGACCACACCAGCTCCCGTGGGCACGGCCCCGTGGCATCTGCCCCAGCACCAAGGCCAGGGCCTGCTTTTCTCACTGATTCAAGGCAGACATTGGACGATTCCATCCTAACCCTGTCAGCCTCAGCACTCTGCTCAATTCGGTAAGTATTTGTATTTCCTTACCAAGTTCATGACTATGCCAGGAAGTACAGAAAATAGGGAAGATATTATATCTGGCTGGAAAGCCCAGACATAAGGAAGATGTGTGCAGGCCCGGTGTGGGGAGGACCATGCTGAGAAGGGGAGAAGCAAAAGTCCCACAACATTCTGCAGCCCTAAATAATGGATCTAGGCCACTGACGGACACTAAGACTGAGGAGGTGGAGTAGGAGGTAGAGAATTTGTAATGCAGCATTGTCAAAGGTGGGACCACCAGACCTCACGTGCCTCCTGACAGGGTCTAAAAGGAAGTTCACAACACCTCGTGCATTTGTGCATCCTTGCCCCACACAGCTGACCCTGAAACTAATCAAGGCTTTAAATGAATTCCTAGTTCACAGAAAGCACACGGGATCAAGGCACTCATTAACACCCTGAGGAAGCCATCGGCCCAACACAGAACATGGGACATTTCACAATGACCTGGTTTCTCTAGTAAGTCAATGCCATACGGGGTGGGGCCAGAACCTATTATAGAATAAAAGACTTACTACACATAACACATTTCAATATTTGAAATTTCAATGCTAATTCAAGCAAATCAATTATAAAAAGTTATCTCTGAGATAAAAGGTGAGATCTGAATAAGGACTAGAGACTTATGTAACATTAAGGATTAATTCTGGTGTGTAACGTCAGGACGTTACATTTTAATTTTTAAAAAGTCCTTTTAGAGACACATACTCATTTGTGGATGAAAAAACACAATGTCTGAGACATGCTTTAAAATATTCCGGGGAAAAATGGATGTGTATGGAAGGGGGTGAGAGTAACTGGCAGAACGTTGGCAGAACTGGCAGAATGTTAATAATTAGAAGCCAGGTGATGAATTCATGGTAGCTCATTATACTGCTTTTTCCACTTTTATAAATATTTGGGCTTTTCAATAATGGTTTTTTTAAAAGAGGCTTGGCAGACCAAGTAACTGGAGTGGGTGGGGAGAAATCAAACACACCAGCCTAGCTGGGCCACAGTCACGATGTTGGAGAGAGAAATAAAGAGGGGTGAGGGGTAAGGGGAACGTGTCAGGTCAGATGATGATGCGTCTTCAATACCAGGCTGAGGGAAAATGGATCCCACAGGCAAACAGAACCTCCATAAAAGTGCAGGATCCTTACCTGCCGCGACTTTCCTGCCTGTTTCACGCTGTAGAACATGGGGCCCAGCTCCGCCAGCCACTCTCCGTCCACAGCAGTGACACACTGCATGTACTCCTGCGGGCACAAGGGGCACAAAGCGGTGGTCACAGAAGGGCCACGCCTTCAGCTGTCCTTCCCAGACAGGCTCACAGTTAGGAGCTGTGTGGGAAAGACCCTACCCCACAGCCCTGTGAGGCTAAAAGCAGGGAAAAGCCTTAGACACGGGAATTTTAATTCCGTCTCCCATCCAAATTATTCCATGCTTAAGAAAATACTCCCTAGTTAGTATGGAACAGAAAAGGCCCAGCCCCTCAGAAAACCCTTCTCATGATGACACCAAAAGGAGTTGCTTGTCCCAGGCAGCAAATAGGAAACAATCCTGCTGGCACAGCCAAGACCATTGTACTGTAGAGGTTAATTCCGTTTAAGTTTCTCCAAACCCCTCCCACTGAAAACCATCCTCAATTCCCCTCAAAGCAAGACATGTGGTCTAAGCCTCCCAAGCTCAAAGCTCATCCCGGAAAGCAGTGAAGGGGCCTGGCCCAGCCAGGAGGGCCTGTCATGCAGTCCACCTTGCAAAAGACTCACCTTGGTGGTCATGACCAACTCATGATACACTATGTAGTCTGGGGTGTAGCCCATTCCAAAGAGGGAGCTGGTGGGGTGCAGGTGGCAGGGCATCCCTGTGCGGATATTCACGTACTCCCCTATTCCCTAGGGAAGACACACAACAGGCAGCCACATCAGGAAAACGCTGCTCATTTGGGCAGCTACCCTGCTCCTTCCTAGTCTTAACACAGGCTTGCGGGGGTGGGGGGGGGAGCCCAGACCTGCAGAACTGCACAACGAGAAAGGAAGAACTCTGCCCTTTCTCAGTATCAGGCCAGGAAGGGGCCACAGCTCCAACGGGCTCACCTTGAGCTTGGCTGCCTGGTGGAAATAGGCAGCACAGATACACTTTCTGACGATGTCCCAGTCGGTGCCACACGAAGCCAGGCTCATCCGCTGCTGCACCATGATGTCCTTGAGTTGAGCCCGCACCTCCCGGACCTAGAGCAGGACACAGGTGAGCAGGAATGGAGACCTCCCCTTCCTATGCCTTCCACCCCTCACCCTGGCAGCCTGCTCAGCTGCGCCACTGCCCCCACCTTCCGCATGGCCTTGGCATGGATGAAATGATCATTACACCAGATGGTAGAGTAATTATTATTCTTCCACTGCAGGTAAACATTCAGGTAGGTCAAATGATCACTCTCGGGGACAGCAAACTTCTCCCGGATTTGATCACTCTCCTCCTCTCGGCCCTAGGGAGGAAAAGGGGACCTCTCAGCACAGGGGAGTCCAGGCCCACAGAGGAGAGTCTGGAGGTTCTCTTACTATCACCTGCCAATACACAAAACTCCAAGCACACCAGTGAGTGCCTTAACAATATATGAAATATAAAGTAGTTTATAATAAAATATTCTAAAATGGAGGGTTCAGGTACAACCATACTAGAAGACAAAAAATGTCCAAACACTCCCTACGAAGCACTGATCTAGCCTATCCTTTCCCCCAGTACCCCAACCTGCTTAACAGAAAACAGCAAAATCATTCTTTGGAAACTTTAATTCCTATCCCTCCATTCCTTTTTAATGCGGAGAGAAATGACCGCCCTCTCTAATCCTTCCCCGCGCCCATAACTCCCCCTGAGGCTTCTGGGAAGAAAGGAGAGCTGGACGCCGGGCCCCACCTTGGGCCTGTAGAAGATGGCTGGGACCGAGAGCATGGAGACAATGAGCAGGATCTCAGAGCTGCAGCCCATGTCACAGGATACGATGAGCATCTTGGACAGGGCTGGGTCTAGCGGGAACTCCACCATCAGCCGCCCAGTCGAGGTCAGACCGCCTAGGAGAGAAGAGCAAATCCAGACGTTCACCAAGCTGTGCAGGAAGAGGGAGAAAGCCCAGGAGCCCAAGCCCACGGGGCCCTGGCCGGCTTCCGGGGCCGCAGCACCTGTGTTGTCCAGGGCCCCGAGGATCCAGAGCTGGTACATGGAGTTGAGCATGTTGTCCTCCGGCGGCGGGTCCATGAAGTGGAACTGCAGCAGGTCCTGTACCCCCAGGGACTTGAGCAGCAGCACCACATTGGCCAGGTTGGTCCGCTGGATCTCGGGCACCGTGGTGGTGAGCAGCTCGTTCTTGTAGGCGCTCTGGGTGTAGAGCCTGCCAGGGAGAAGACCGAGTCCTGCTGCACCACCCACCACACGGCCTGCTGGGGCTGTCAGGCGCGCCGGGCTGCCTACGCGGGTCACTGCGGCAGACGAGCCACGCTATCTAGGTTCCCACTGCACGTGCACCCCAGAACAGCCAGGACAGACGCAAGTCACAGAGACGAAGGGGAACTGCTCACTTATTCCCTCACTTCCCCCTTTCTCTGAATCGCAAATGTCCACCTATTCAAAACTCAGTCCTGCCGGTTCCCTCTTCTGCTAGTCTCCTACGTGCTTATTTCATTTCTGACACCAGTGCGCCTGGGACTAGAACTATTGCTGGGTTTTATTTGCTTTACAGTTTTCTGCATTCTCTGAATTTCTATAGTGGATACATTATTTTTAAAAATCAGAACAAAAAGATAGAATAATTGGAGAAGTAAACATAAACAAACACGATGATGTGACTTTTTCAGATTGATCCTGAGGGAAGACACACTGTCATTATTAGTCTACTGCAAGTACATTCCATGTCGGTCAGCCTAAAACCCAAGGCCACTCGGCCCTGAGAGCTACCTGGAAAGGCTACTTCTTCCACTCAGCGGCATGTGAGGAGAGGACCAACAAGTGACAGCCTCACCGTCGGTCCCCAGCCTCGGAGATCAGCTCTAGGGCCCGCACCCCTCTGCTGAATCAGTCGACTCCACCCAGCCCAGCCCAGGCCCCACACTCAGCAATCCCAGCGCCGCCCCGGAAAGCAGGCTGGCACAGGGCTCCTACCTGAAACACTGACCTGGGCCCGTCCTGCCGGCTCGCCCCGACCGCTGGTTGGCATTGGCCTGGCTGATGGGGTAGATCTGCAGAGCATCCATGCCAATCCTGGGGTTGAAGACCTACCAGGGGCAGCAAAGAGCTGAGTAAGGACACAGTGAGGGGGGAAAGGACAAGGGAGGCGGCCTTGAGACAAAGCACATCCTAGTTACTACACATTGCACAGCCAAGTGTCTTAGCAATACAGGCAGCCATCCGTGTGGAGCCAGGAACCTCACGAAATTTCCCATTAAGCAGCTGCTCCATGATCTCTGAATTATTTCAATTTCCTACCTCATCAAGTTATCACAAGGATTAAATGAATCAAGAACATAGCAAGTTCGGCACTCAATAAGTGTCAACCTCTTACTGCCACCACCACTTCCATACCCATCCCTTGTCGGAGGCTGACGACCCAGGGCCTGCCTCCCTGAGTCAGCTCTGGGAGAGCGCCCAGGGCCCTGGTGCCTGTGTCTTCCCTTACCTTTAATTTGCAATAACCAGAGTCGATAACAAACATGATGCCGTCGACAGTCAGAGATGTCTCAGCAATGTTGGTGGCAACGATACACTTCCGCACGCCGTCCGGAGCCTACAGCCGGGCAGGACACAGGGAGGGAAGGCTATAGGCAACTCAGGTAGCAAAGAACCCCCAGGGGAAGAACACACCCCACCCTGCCAGAAAAGTAACACGTGCGCTCTCGTACTCCTGTGGGAGAACCCAGAAGGACCCAGAGGTGGGGACCCAGGACAGACGTTCTTGCTGTCATACCTTCTGGAAGATTTTGGCCTGGAGGTCAGAAGGCAGCTGGGAGTAGATGGGCAGCACAGCCAAGGCAGGCGCGTTCTCTAGTTCTTCCAGATGCTCCACAATCTGGTCTGACGTCACCTGAGGACACAGCAACCGTGAGGCACTGGAGCACCAAACTCTCCCACCCAGGACACAGCCACTCATCATGGTCACGGCCAAGGCACACACCTCTATGTCCTCCTGGCCAGGCATGAAGATGAGGATGTCCCCGGGGGCTCCTGACAGGTGCACCTGCAAGGACTGCTTCACTGCGGCCTCCACGTAATCCTCCTGCGGGGTCTGCAACACCAGCCAGGGACACGTCAGAGGGACGTGTCAAGGGAAATGCAGGACAGGCACCCCTCTGGGCACTGGTGGCCCAGTCACCAGTCTGGGGCGAGAGCCAGGGCTTTCAGGCCTGCCACACCTTTAGATGGGCCTGACTGCCCTCCCTGGGCCCCGCATTTCTGCTCCGAAGAAACCATAAAAGCAAACCCAGAGCAGTGCTTTGTCTCCGAGGCCGGAGCTGCAGGCTGCCCCATCTGCCCCACGATACCCACAAGACATTTCCCTACACAGTACCCTGCACCTCCAACTGGCTTGGAGAGCAGTTCAGAAGTAGGAAGCCTCAGTACCTTGCTGAAGAGGATGTCAACAGGGAAGGTACGGCCAGGGATGTGGAAGATGGGAACATTCCCAAAAAAGGCAGCAAATTTCTCTGCATCCATAGTGGCCGACGTGACAATGAGCTTCAGGTCTGAGCGCCGAGCTACCACCTAGGAGAAGAGGTCAGTCAGAGGCTTCCCCATAGGTTTGGGACCCTTGACTTCCATCCTCCAGTCTCAGCAACATGATTCCCAAATGAAACAGAAGCCAGAGCTGACGACCTGGCACACAGATGCGTAACAATCCTGACAACTAAACCCGTGCAGCCACAGCCAAGAGAACCGTGAGTCACTCAGCTGAGCAAGAACAGAGTAAACTATAATCCAAGTCTGAAGCCAGCAACCTGGAGGCCTCTGGGGACACTGTGGCCTGACAGAGACCCCCTCAGCCTCCCCAGGCTAGACCCCAACCCACCTAGAGCCGCGATCACTAAGTACAGGCAGTGTGCTGGTCAAAGGCCCCCCGCAGAGCCTGGACCACAGCCCTCACCTCCCGCAGCAGCCCAAAGAGCACGTCGGTGTTCAGGGAGCGCTCGTGTGCCTCATCCATGATGATGGCACTGTAGTGATCCAGGTCTGCTTCCCGGAGGGACTCTCGGAGCAGGATCCCGTCAGTCATGTATTTGATCAAGGTGTTTTCCGAGGTGCAGTCTTCAAAGCGGATGGCATAACCCACCTGGAGGTGAGAGGGAGATGGCTCAGAAGCTGTGATACCAGCTCGCCACTGGCACACCCCATGCTGGGTCCAGGCCTCAGCAGATCAGCTTACATGGATGGAAGCTACCAGGTTATGAGTACACAGCTCAGCCCTCACGCCCACTCACCTCCTCGCCAAGGTTTCCCCCCATCTCTTCGCTGACTCTCTTGGCCACTGACATGGCTGCCACTCGCCGGGGCTGGGTACACCCAATCATCCCATAGTCCGTGTAACCATCTTCATGCAAGTACTGGGTCAGCTGAGTGGTCTTCCCACTCCCCGTCTCCCCAACCACAATCACGATGCTGTTATCTCTACAAGGGAGACAAGGCAAAGGGTGAATCAGCCAGAGTAAACGACCACCTCCAAGAAGACACTGCCACCTGCTCTCCCCACATCTGGCTATCTGAGGAGCACACCTGCTTAGAGAAAAGGATTTCCCTCAGGAAAAAGCCTTGTACTGAGACACCACCTGAAATGTCTAGAAGATGGTAAGTTTAAACAAGTGAACCATAACAAAACGATGCCTTCTTGCTGATTTCACACAGTGTAGCCGAGGGCACCCAGTCAGAGAAAAAAATTCTTTCCCTTCCTCATCAGATGCAATGCCCAAAGGAAAAGGAGTTACCAAGTAAACGCAGGAGACAAAGGGGATGACAGATTCAGAACTGGAATTCCCAGGCCCTGGAGCGGAATTACCTGATAATAGTGAGGAGTTCTTGCTGCACAGCAAAGATGGGCAGGTACTGCCTCTGCTCCAGAATTGACTTCTTTTTTGCAAATTCACTGCTGGCTTCACTCTTTTTCTTCATGTGATCCGCAAACTTCTGCTCTGTCCTGAGAAGACACGACAGCCTAAGCACCCTGCACGATTTCCCACGTTTTCTTTCCTGTTGGGGCTGCTGCCCTTCTTCCTACACCCAAGAATGAGAACTATTTCAACAAGATGCAATAAATCTTCAAGACACTAGAAAAACCAGTTGATCTGAGAGGCCTCTCATCTCCTCCAGCCTAAGGGAGTGGAACCGCTGTCTCAGAACCCGTCGTCTGTCACACACCAAGCACCCCTGTGAAACAGCTAAATACAGCTCAGAGGAGTTACAGATTAGCAAGTGGGCGAATCCTCTGCCCTACGAAGAGTTCACTCAGCCAGAAGAGTGGCTGAAGTCACCAGATCATTACCTTACACAGAATACCCTTGGGCAACTTCAGCACAACCCTTAAAGAGCTAAAAGGAGGAGTCATGGTTGCAGAGTCAAGCCCAAGGTCAGACCTCCTCTTAACATGATGACTCAGTCTGTAAGACTTCATCTTCAAAGAATTGTGAGAACAGTCTGACTTAATGTTTACCTACAGCTTCTTCTGAAAGCACTCAAATATCTGACACATGTACACATCCCAAGATCTCAAAAGCACTGTGTGGTTTCCCAAGACTCCATGGCAAAAAGATACCAGGCCGGCGCTCCATTAGTCCACACAATGTTCCACCCACTCTCCTCCCAAGACTTTCCCTCCGTCAGACTTACCCCACGCTGTCAAGCTTCCTGTTTCTAATTCCCCAGCCACTCCTAGTCAGCTAACAATTAACACGTAAGGGATTAAAATAACTAGAGAGGAACAAGGGCTGATCAATAGTACCGCCTTCTCACTGGGCACACTTCTCACAGGGGTACAGAGAATTATTTACTCAGATGACAGTTCAGTAGGACTTCAGAGCACGCAAAGGATGAGAACTACAAGGGACATGTGAGTCCAGCCACCTACCCAATGTGGGAATCGTAATAAGCAATTACCCAACACCGGCTTAAATATAAGATGAAGCTGGAAGAAAAGAGACCAGAAGAAAGGGACTAGAAGAGACCAGAAGACTCAGAGTGACATCAGTGTCCTATTCACGAGCCACGAATTCTGTCAGTTCCACTGCGAGGGCCCCAGTCTTTGGAGATGGCCCACTGCTGGCCGAGGTTCCTACCTGTAGTCCACTTTACCATCTTCTGTCAGAGCTTTGTCCGGCTCTTCCTCTTTTTTGACGCCCATTATATCTCCCAGTTTGGTTCCAGCCAGTTCCCAGTGTTTGTGTTGAGCCTGCAGAAAACAAAAGAGGTAAGTCCACTCCGTCCTGTGACACATCTGTGGTCAATAGAAAATGAGTCTCATTTGACAACAGGCTTCCTCTAGCCAGGCAGCGATGGCACCGAGTGTGCGTCCCAGTCGTCAAAGCCCCGGGCCCTGGCTGTCCTAACCGAGGCCCTGCTGGAAGAACGCAATGGCCTCCTCCAAGGGCCGGTTCTTGCTCTGCAAGTGTCCTCTAACTTCCAATAGGAACCCTACCTGTGAGGTCGACTGATTTTTAAAAAGGAGAAGAAAAGAAAATATACACATGCTCCCCAGCCCCAGGTGACAAGAAACCAACCTTCTTGCGTTCCTTTTGCTCCCTGTGCTTCCGCACAGTTTGACTGCCTTTTCGCGCAATGATGGCCAGGTCAGAAGTGGCGTCCTTGACTGGAATCACAGGCTCTGGCTGCAGGAGGTTGAGGACAGAGAGGGTCCCCATTGATCATTAATCTCAACCAGAAGGTCCATTTCACAACAGGCCTAGTAAATGAAAGGGGTGGGCCCTTTCCCCCCTTCCTTTCTTGCTCTTCCCGTTTCCACCTCAGGCCGTTCTGAGCCCTCTTCTCTGGGGCCACGCAGGAAGCTCACCTGCTTGGTGAAGACGATGCGCCCGTCCAGGAAGGGCGGCACCAGGTTGTGCACCATCAGATGCACCTTGGCCGCGCTGTCCTCCTCAAAGTCCTCGTCCACCTCCAGCCGATGGACCACCCCGCTGGTCAGCATGCGGTTGGTCTCCCAGCGCTCGTTATCCTGCACGGACACAACGGAGAACGACACTCACAATGCAGCCGAGAAGTCGTCCAGAAAGGGCGCCAGGCGAATCGATGCATCAATCCTGCAGGAAGGGCCATGGCGGCTACAGGATGTCACAGGACTCTACCCTGCACCTTCTTGGAAGAGTCGCTGATCCCAAATCAGCTGCAGTACTTTTTCCAAAAAGCAGCACTTTCTACCTCCGTCAGAACCTTGACATGGACACACAAATGGTGACTGTCCCCAGCCCTCCTCAGGGACACAAAGAATACAGACCACAGAGCCAGGTCCCACCCTACCAGTTCCCATCAACAGTACCTGGGAAGGAAGTACTACAAAAGAGAGAAGGTATGGGTTGGGTTTTTGTTTAAAAGCTACTGAAAAGTTCCATGCCCACCCCTCCTCTGTCTCCAGAGTTCCAGCTCAATGCGGTCCTTCGGCAATGGGGAGGCGCTGTGATGTCAGCACATGCACACAACCTGCCCCCCACGCCAGCTGAATCTGCTCCAACCCCCTGCAGGCAGCCTCACCTCATTGATCTGTCTCCGCTGGGCTGAAATGCGCTTCTGCTTCTGTTTATGCAGGTGCTGCTCCCGTCTCCTCACATAGTCCTCGGACGAGTAGGCCAGGGGATTGTGGAACTCGTCATATCCCTCATCCATCATGTACCAGTCCCGGTCAGCTTGCTACAGAACAGAGACACCGCAATGAGAACAAGGGACAGAGCAATTTTATGCACAGGACGTGCCAGAAGGGGAGGAGGTGCTTGGTGAGAAGTCACTGGTGCAGAGGAATGAACAGCCCTGGTGAGAGGTGCAGGATGCCACCTGTTCTAAGAGGAGCCATCTCGAGGAGAACTACAGTGGCTGACTTTCTATAGGTGAGATTGTACGGCAGCCATTGTGACAGCACTTCTCAGATTTACCACATGGTGGCACCAACACGTAACTAGAAAAGTTAGGTCTGACTCGCATTAGGTGAGAAGTTTCATCGTGGAGCCTGTGCCTCTGGAAAGAGATTCCAGGGCTTCGGGAGGAACAGGGCTCAGCTTCCCGGAGATTGTGCAGTGTTAACCGCCCTCATCAAAGTCCACAGGAGTCACTCGTCATCCTTGTTTTCTGACACCTCCTATCACTCATTTGCCAATGGATGGCCACCCTCCCTCATTTAGCCCCTCGAAGACGTGAAGTTTTTACCCTCTGGTCATCCTCCCATTGCTGCCGCTCCTCTTCTGTGTCAAAAGAAATTCCTTCTTCGCCATCCTCACGTCTTCCTGAAGGAGAACACACAGCAACAGGTCAGTCCATACGACCCCAGCTCACTCCAGTGGCCACCACCAGACCTGCAAAGCTGCAGAGCTCCAGAAGAGCACAGCTTTGCTCAGCCTCACCAACGTGAGCGGCCCTGCCTCCCTGCCTCTTCCTCCCACCCTGCCTTACCTCGGCCCCTGGACAGACGCGGAGTAGACCCCAGGTGTCTTCTGTCATCCGCCCACTCGTTGTATTTGTAGGATGGGGTTGGCAGAGGTGTGTCGTCTGAGTACTTGCTCCTCACAGACCTGGGGAACAGTATAACTGGCATCACTAAACGGTCCCTAAGCTGAGACATGTTCCCCAGGCACCATCTGCTCTCCCAGCCCAGGTTCCTTTGCCCTCCTCACGTCCACCCATGCCACCCACCAAGAGAAACGGGACTGCTCTGCCCAGAACATCACCTATCGCGATCTCGACTGGAAGACCGATGGCCCCGCTCAGAATCTCGATAGGAAGGTGTTGGGGAGGGCGATTCCCACTGCGAGCGCCGTGAGGAGCCATAGCCACTGTCCTCTTCCTCCCAGGTAGACCTTGAAGGGGTGGCTGCATCTGGGGCCACAAAAGAACATCCATAGGAAACATCTAACTTAACCAGGACATGGTGCTAGAACTATTAGCCAAGTCAATTTCCCAAGTTTATTTTACTATTTATAAATTCTGTACCTATTTGTAATGGATAAGATAGTTCTGACAGTTTTTAAAGGTATCTGAATTGTGATGGTCCAGTTTTCATCTGTATTTATAACATTTCAGGAATATCCAGTTTATCTCTGCAAGCATACCCCTTTAGAACAGAAGTAATTCTTTTTAATAAATCCTTCTTCTGCTCCCCAGCTCCCTATTCTTTCCTGCTATTTGGAAAACTGGCTATTCAGTAAACTGGCTCGTCACCTTAAAGGAGGATATCCATCTTGAAAGAGAGGTCCAGGGCCTTCCCACCTGACTCAGAACCAACTACTCCAAGTTCATGGTGGAATCAGGAACTCTGACTCCCCACAGCAATCCCACTGCCTTTTATACACTTGACCCCTCACCAGCCAACGGCTCAGTCTACCTTTAGGTCGGTGTCGCGGACTCTCCGGTTCATTTCTTCTGCTGCGCTCTGACCCCCCATCTCGCTCCGATCTGCTGCTGTGCCTGCTTCTATCCCGCTCATCTGTCATGAATCGCACACAGCGCTTAGAAAACATGTGTCCCGTCCCAGTTTCCACCCATCTTCACCCTAGAGAAAGGACAGGCCTTCCCACTCACTCACAGGTGCAACCTGCACTGCTCTAATGCGATCCATGGGCTCCTGACACTCACATATCCCCATTCTTTCAAGGGGAAAAAATAGTTACTGGCTAGCAAGTTTCAAACTCACAGTAACAGTTAGTTTCCTGCAAGAATTCAAAAAAGAATAGTTACAAGTCTATAGTGAATAGCTGTTTAATAGCTGCTAGTCTATAAGCTATAAAACTTAATACTGAGCAAGGCCAGTGTTGGATTTTATGCCTGGCTTTGCTCCATAGCACTGTCCTTTCTCTATCACCAACACTACTGTAAACTCTGGTTTCCTGGACATATTACCCATTATCAACTTTACCACCAAGTTTCATAATAAAACAAGGACCACACACTCAAGCAAAGCAGCTATGTTGCAAGTAAGTCCCTAAACTGCCTGCTATTCCCAGCCAACAGGGTCAAAACCAACCAGAACGACATTATACAAATAGGGCTCCCCCTTTTAATGGGCGTCACAAAAACTGCTGTAACAGGAAAGAGGCTAGCATTTTAATTCAAATGTTTAAAGGGCTGCAGGAACTACGCTGGGCAGTTTACCTCTGTCTCTCTTGCGGTCACCGTCTCGATCCCGCGATCTCTCCTTTTTCCGATCCTTTTCTTCTTTGGAGGAGGCATAGACACCATGTTCCCGCCTCTCCCGCTCTCTCTGCCGACTACGTTCCCAGAACTCCTCACTCACACCACCAGGATGGGATGGAGTCTCTACCCGAGCAGATCGATAATGTCTGCAACAGGGAGGGCAACTGGTAAAGGGACTCTTCATAGGAGAAAACCCCTGCCCCCAAACCTTTAGCTGTGCCAAACAAGTGACCCATCCTTTTCCATTTTATCCCCCCGGTACTGCAAGCATACATATGGCAACAACCCAAAGCATTTCTAATCTCCAGTATCTACTCTTTAATCTCCTTTGAATGTTCCCACAAATCTGAAGAAAATACAATTCCTATTTACACTCAGTATTAAAGAACCATAATACAATCATAAAGCTCTCCATGTCCAACAAGAAAACTGAGCGATAAACGTGGGACATTATTTTCTGGCCTCCATTTTCATTCCCTTTGGGTCCAACCACCCGAAAGCCTTTACCTGTCTTTTCGGCTGCTTCGGCCAGCCTGGTCATTGCTCTCCTCCTCAGCATCCTTCTGGTCATCCTTGCTCTCTTCCCAGTCCTTGTAGGAAGAGACTCTGGACTTCTTCTTGTCCTCCCCATCATCTTTCTCCTCTCGCTCCCTCCGTTTCAGGGAAGCCAACAAGTCCAGTCCCAGCAAGGAAGGGCGGGGAGCAGGGGCCTTGAACACATGCTGCTCGCTGGCTGCACTTTTGGTCTTGCAAATAAGACCGCCAACCTGAGTGTCCAGATCAGTGCCTTCCAATCTATGGATCGAGGTCTCCTCACTGGTGTCCTCCATGACAGGTTCCGGGACTTCTCCAGAAGGAAGACAAACCATTTTGTATTGGACATAAGAGGGAGAGGGCTTGGTTTTGCTGTATCCCAAGATAACTATAGTTGTAGGTATCTTTAGGGGGTTAGCCTCCCCCTTAAAACCAGGATTTCTTTAGCACCTCTTGCTAAGACCTTTCCATCAAGTCACTGATAATCTCAAAAGACCCTCCTACTCCCACTGCAACACATCAGAGATATATACACACACACACACGCCACATCTACCCCAAACACCAGGACCCAAGCAAGTATCATCCTCCCGTCTCACTGTGGCACACTTACTAAAACATGATGGCATCTATGAAGGGAGCATAGGGGAAACACCATTAGATTTGAAGTCAGAAACCTCAACTGGAATTCAGGCTCTTGACATTTTCTACTTGTATGACTGTAAGCAAATAACTTAATCTTTGGTTGGGCATAATTTCTCTATCTGTAAAACGGAAATCCTTTCTGCTATCTCTGATCCATGGGGTTATTGTGAGAATCAAACAAGAAAGTGTATGTGAAACATCTTTGAAACCATAAAGAGTTGCATAAATGTAATTGTTACATTGTATTATTTGCTGTGCTCCTATATATTGAATTGGGTCCCTCACCATTTTTTTACACAAGTTCTTCTACTTCTCACTCCCTTTAACTACAGATACAGCAGAGATATTGGGGTATAAGTGTACGTACCATCCATATGATCCATACTTTAGTGGTTTTGTGGGGTCTGGGGGGGGGGACCAGTTATGTTTTGTAGAAAAGAATTAACCTCACAGCAGTCGAAATCTGTTTAATAACAATCCATGTTCACCAAAAATACTGATGAGAAGCACTAGGTTAAAAAATGGATTTCCTAGCACTTACAACAAATTCCTCTTTACTTCCTATTTCACAGCATCCACTTATAAAGATACACCATTCTGGGTGCTTGGATAATTCCCCTCATTCCAACAAGTCAGTGAAGCAAAGGAACTGTCAAGAGGTAGTATACCACCAGAATCCAGAATGTTCTGCCCAGCTCTAATTAACATGCACAGCTCAGTAGAGGAATATTGCCAAACAGACTGGACATATATTATGGACAAAGGAACAAGAGCTGCATTTTGAAAAATGCCATTAGGCAGACAGAAGGGAAAGCTGCATATTGGTGACATCTGTACACATTTGAGAAAATCTAAACAGGAAGTTAGAGATATACAGGCTCTGCTCAGATGCAGTCTGAACTAGAATTTACACCCCTAGAATGCCATTCTATGCAGGAGAGAGAGCCTTGCCTGTCTGTACTCAGTGCCTAGCAGAATAAACATTGAATAACGTTTGAATAAATGGATGAATGAATGTAAACTGATTAAAGGAAAACAGGAAGTGAAACATTTCTAGAGACAGCAAGGGACGATTGCAGCAGCACAGGTCAAGGAGTCAGACAGCAGGATTTAACTACATAGCTGCTGAGAACAAATAAGGAGTTAAGGAGTTGGATTCTGGAGAAGAATTAATGGCAAAGAAGCTACAAAGGGTTACGAAAAAAACAATGAAGAAAGTAACTGGATTTACTCCTTCAACAAATATTGAGCAGCGTCTGTGAGCCAATCGCTGTTATGGGCAACAGGGATTGAACAGAGAACAAAACAGACAAAAATCCGCACCCTTTGGAGTTAACATTCTAGTAGAGGAGATCAGCTGATAGATACCGCCGTGACAGAGAGGAGGAAGACACAAGGAACCCTACTGGGCTCGGCGTCCGTCGGCGAGTGGCCTAACGCGGAGGCCTTAAGGAAGGGTACACGGTTGACCCCCGAGTAGCATCCCTGGACCTCAGTGAGGCCGCGCCGGGCAGCAGGATCTGACCTGAACAAACAGAAAAGCCAGGCCAGGCCAGACCTGCGCAGCATCCCTAGGATGAGTAAGGCAAGTTGGGTGGCAGGAACCAGACTTCCCAAACCAGGGCCCGAACCTGAGCGAGGGACCGATATCTGCTGCCTGGAGCCGCCACGATTGGCGAACGGCAGGTCAGGAAGGGAAAAGGACACTCACCTCACCAAGCCCGACTCTCGGGACCTCCTGTCCCAGATTCTGGGGCGCCGGCGCCACTAGCTCTTCCTCAGCGCTCCTTAGAGAGCCAAAATCCACACCTTGAAAGCCGCCATTACTGTCCCATAATACCTTGTGCGGCTCCTTCTATCCTTCCAAAGAGAGACCATAGAGAGCAACCCGGAAAATGCTGGTTCCTGGCTCCAAGTATGGGACATAACGCGACCGGTTCCTCAAGGCTAGAGTGCCTTACTCTGGGACTCTGATCAAAGTCACTTCCGAGTCTCGTTGCGACCAATCACACTTAGCCTAAGAGACCTGGCCCCGCCTCTACTCTGAACGGGAGGGAAAGGGAAAAGGAGGAGGTCTGTCATCTTTAATAAGGGCGGAAGTGACCCAAGGCTTCCGGTTAGAGCTCGATAAAGGGGACAGTGACTAGAACAACTTCTGCTTTATTGGGCTGTTGGGCGGGGACGCTGGCGCGTTTCCCTACTGCGCCTGTGCGTTTTCCGTTTCCGTTTCCGTCTCCTGCAGCCGGCCGCCAGGGTTGCTGGGCCGCAGTCTCTCGGTTCCTTTGGATTCGCGTCGCTGTGGTGTTTCCGGCGGAAGAAAGGAGCCGCCAGTGTCCCGACGCTGGAAAAGGGGACGGGTTGCTGACAGTCCTGAAGTTGAAGAGAGCGAGGCGACTTGCACAAAGAGAGTAAGTATCGCCTTCCCTAGTAGTTTTGGGCCAGCAGGAACCCAACCTCAGACATCATTAAAAATTTGCCAGTGACCCTTGAGGAACGACAGGTTCGAACAGCGCTGTTTGAACCCGCGTTTGTCAAGGGTCCACTGTATTTTTGATGAATTGTTGGGAATCCGCGTACAATGGCGGGCCGACTTAAGTTATCCGCGATTTTTCGACTCCGCGGGTCATAGGTGCCCGACTCCCACGTTTGTTACGGGTCAACGATATCGAATGTTTTGGAAAAATAAAGACACACATTCCGATGTAAGTAAAAGTCACCTGTCCACACGCAGAGATAGCCACTGATGGTGTCTGGGGACATTCATTCCCAGTTATTTTACTTTGTAAAAATGTACATTTGCATTATAATTAGGTTCTGCACCTAAACTATAGAGTGTGGGATCACACTGTGTTATAACTTTTTTCTTTATCTTGAGAACTATTCATTATCTGAAATGTACATTTCTGACATAGTAAGTGGTTGTGCATTGTAGGACGGTACTATCTTTTATTTCACCAATGCCCTATTAAGTAGCCATTTAAATTGATTTCCAGTTTTTCACCATTATAAATGTGAGGAATATCCTTTGTATGTAAATCTTTGTGCATACGTCTAGTTACTAAGAAATAACTCTCAGAACTGAAAATTTTGGCTAAAGAGTATTTCAGCTTTCTTTCAAGAAAAGGTTTGTTTATCTACATTCCAGCAGAGACTGTGAATGCCTGCCCTTCATTCACGTTCTTGCCATTATTGTTTAATCTTTGCCAATTTAATGGCATTTAAAAATATACCTTTTAATTTGCTGTTCTTTCCTTACTAGTAAAGCTTAACTTGCCAAATATATTTATTGTCCATTTGTACCTCTTTTGTGACTTCTCTTTTAGTATCCTTTGCTGTAGACATTCTATTAAGTGTGGTCTCAGTTTCCCTCCTCCTTCCAACATTTATCCAGTCCCTCTCCATCCGTTGACAGCTTTGCCCTCCCCTCATGTCTTCCTCTTAGTAACAAACAGGAGTTGCTGTTTGTTTGAATTCTAGTGGTGAGACAGCTCCATCTTCTCTTTGATTTTCATCAGTAATTTGTTCTGCCACTCACATTTGATGAGTGCTAGTAATCAGCTTCCCTATTTAAAGTATCACCTATTACTGGAACGGTTTCATTTCCTATATGAATTTTTATCAATTCACATCTTAAACTGTGACTTGTCACCAAAAAAAAAAAAAAAGTAGAGAAAAAAAATCCTCCCTTTTCAAAGCATTAGCCAACTTTGGAACTGAATTTGAAATATTAAGTATCTTAATGGGTCTCTTGTGGATGGACTAAAAAATAAAGCTTGATCAAAAAGTTTCTCAACTTTCAAATAGCATATTGGGGCTGCTGGTTAGCTCAGTTGGTTAGAGCGCGGTGCTCTTAACAACAAGGTTGCCAGTTCAATCCCCACATGGGCCACTGTGAGCTATGCCCTCCACAACTAGATTGAAACAACTACTTTTCTCGGAGCTGATGGGTCCTGGAAAAACACACTTAAAAGTAAATAAAAGTTAAAAATAAGTAAAATAGGAACTAATTGTAGTAGAAGGAATGCTAGACTAGAAATTTGGTGATCTGGATTCTATTTCTTGTTCTTGTAGCTAGAAGAGTAACTATATGCAAACTAGTCTGTAAAATGAGGGGGTTGGATTAGGCCCATTCTAACTCAGTATTTTATGATTTGTGTGTGTGTGTGTGTGTGTGTGTGTGTGTGTATGTGTATGTGGTTTTCCACACTCTTAATTGATCTGTTTGCCATGTGATGAGGTGCACCTAGTAAGATGCACCAAGAATCGTAAAGCCAGGATTCATGATAATACAAATGTTCATCAATAAAGGACTGTGTAAAAAGTATGGTACATGCATGAAATAGTATGCCGCTGTGACAAAGAATGTGTAAGTTTTCTGTGTGTGGATATGGGACAATCTTCGTATGTTAGGTTAAAAGTGCAAAGTGCAGAAGAGTGGGTAAAGACATCATATGTGTGCTGGACATCTGTCATTTGCCCCTCTAAAGCCACTCTTCCTCCTCCTCTAGACTGCTCTGGGACCAGACGGCTTGTCTACCTCTGCAGCTCCCTAATCCTTTGTTTCCAGGTGGAGTCAGCCAGTGGAGAGCAGAGGGAGGGAGGGAGGAAAGTGGCTGCACCCCTTACTGCTTGCGGGCTGACCTCCTATACAGCAGCCTTCTCCACTCTGCAGTCTCCACCACACAATTCTGGTGACTGCTCCCTCCCATTCTCCTTCAGGCCTAGGGGTGGGAACAGTGCCCCACTGTTACTAGCCCCGGACTATAGCACTGAACCCTGTAGTTTTCCTATACCCTGCCTTAATAAAAATCCCTTCAAATAACCAAATTTGAGGATTTCATCTCTTTCCTACTGGAACATTGACTGATAGAAAAGCCTATTTGGGGGGTAAAAGAAGGAGAAAACATAGGAATGCATATTTATATTTTCTAGGGAATGCATCACAAAATTCTGGAAGGTACATGAGAAACTAATGGAAGTAGTTACCTGGTATGTGGGGAGAAATGGGGCCGTGGGAACTAGGCCAGTCAGGTACGTTAGAGGGATGGAGGGTAAGACAGGAACAGGGGGTTTTCACAGTATGTCTTTCTATATTGTTGCTTTTTAAACGAGTGGACTTACTTGTCACCCCTTTGTGCATTTAGTGTGTTCCTTTTACTTTTTTAATATTGTCTTATAGGAAACTCTTTTTTCCTCTGGGGGGAAAAAAAACATTATCACCTACTCCAAAAATTAACATTTTTTTAAAAATTAGGACTCATGTACTTAATCTCCCTTTAAACATTGCAACTTTATTTCAGGACTGACAGTGAGGATTAATATTTGGATGATTTCAAGATGAGCTTCCTGTTGCCCAAGCTGACCAGCAAAAAAGAAGTTGACCAGGTGATAAAAAGCACTGCAGAGAAAGTGTTGGTTCTCAGGTTTGGGAGAGACGAGGATTCTGTCTGTCTGCAGCTAGATGATATCGTGAGTGAATTTTTTAAACAAATGGTTTTTATTAAAAATCTCTGCATTCTCACTTCAACATCTGCAAAGTGCATGAAAGGGCGCAGGCAGGGCCTGGGGATACAGCTGATCATTTGTTAGCACGCCTTCACTAAGTGCTGAATCCCTAAATCTGTGATTGTGCTGAGTCTGTCCTGGATGTCCATCTCCACTAGCAACTATGAGAGTTCCACTTCACCAACAAGGCAGTAGAAGACTGGAAACGTTACTAACAGGAGGCTATGAACATTAACTTACTCAGTGCTCACACAGCGGGATCACGACTATTCCTATTCCCAAGGGGGAGATGAATGCCAGCAAGGTCACATGACCTCCTGCAGGCGCAGACCCTCTGAATCGTAGAGCTCGAATTGAACTTTGTTTTCTCTGCCTGCAGATAGGCTTTACTCGTGTGCTGCTCCAGTGTGTGCCTGACAATAATCTCTGACTTCACAACTCATCTTCACACTCTGATGCGTAGGGAGGGCCAGATGGGACAGAGTAGGTTGATTTTTGTCTCTGTTTATTATGGGAGAGACTTACCCCAGGACTAAGGCCTCCTCTACCATTTCTGTTGCTGATACCAACTATGTGGATGGAGGGTAAGAATCCTCATGACTGTGATTAAGTATGAGTGTGTGATGTGTTACCCTGGGGGGAAAAACAGCCAGGGGATTAAACCCTCAGCTCTCGGGGAGAGGGACTCTCACTAGAGGTTAAGAGTACAGACTCTGACGCCAAATTGCCTGCATTCAAACCCCAGCCTATTGCTTACTAGCTGTGTGACCAGGGCAAATTACCTACGTGGGCCTTGGTTTCTTTACCTATGAAATGGGAACTATAATAATGCATAGCTCATAGGGATGTTGTAAGGCTTAAATGAATTAAAAGTGTAAAGCACTTAGGACAGTTAGCACATAATAGTGCCATGTAAGTGTTTGCTTTTTTTTTTTTTTTTAACATAGTTATCATTTATGGGGGATTGGAAGGAGAGAGGTTTGGGAGGATTTCTATAGTACATATTTATGAGTTGTTTTTTGTTTAAGTGAGCATGGATTTTATAAATGCATAAAAATTTTATAAGAACTTTATAATAAGAAATAGAAAAGAAATAAAACAATAAAGATTTTTAAATTTTTTTTAAACAAAAGGAAATGAAGGAATATATTCACACAATTTACCCAGGGCCCTCTCATAGCCTTACCGACAGTGTTTCAGTCTCTGAATGATAAGGTTACACTGTGTCTAATGTAGAACTTAAAGAGGCTAGGTTCTTGGCCCAGGAATTTTTTCAAACAGAATACTCAATCCTATTAAAAAGTTTCACAGAAGAAATATTAGCTTTCTATTGTATTGTAACCTCCATCTCTCTCTTCATTTGCAGCTTTCTAAGACCTCTTCTGACTTGAGTAAAATGGCTGCTATATATCTGGTAGATGTGGACCAAACTCCAGTTTATACACACTATTTTGACATCAGTTATATTCCATCTACTGTATTTTTCTTCAATGGGCAGCATATGAAAGTGGATTATGGGTAAGTTAGGTTGACATGAATTTATTGCAGTCTAAAAAGTTTCCTTTAAGCAGTTTCGGTAACTCACCTATTTGCATTCAGTGGTGGCAGTGAATCTTGTATTGGTACTGTTTCCTCGGTTGATGCATTTTCTAATTTTCTTATGTGAAACTTGGTGCAAAATGAGTGTTTTGGTCTGATTGACAAATTGTAATTTCCTACTTAAGTATGAAAGAATAGTACGGTTGTGAAGCACTAACCACCCTTCAGTCTAGAAAATATAGAACCATTTTCTTAAAAGTTTTCCAGGAATTTCATTTAAAATAAAATATGTCATTGTTCTTAAGCTTTTGGGACTAGTAGGTTGCGTTTATAAAAGTATTACTTCTGGCAAACTAACACATGCTTCTCTCTTGCCAAGTTTCCCATCTTCTTCCACTCAGAGTATTTTGAAGTTATTCTTCAACAAAGCCTGTCAAAAATAAGTAACATGAAATCCCTTTAATGCCTTCCACTGCCTCCAGTCAGCATCTCAGTACTTCACATTTATTTTTGAATGTATCCATAATTCTTATCATTTCTCGCTGTGATTGAGGTGTCCACT
Source organism: Rhinolophus sinicus (assembly GCF_057876585.1). Classification (NCBI taxonomy): domain Eukaryota; kingdom Metazoa; phylum Chordata; class Mammalia; order Chiroptera; family Rhinolophidae; genus Rhinolophus; species Rhinolophus sinicus. The sequence goes on along the minus strand of NC_142508.1, from coordinate 62,039,261 downwards.
TGTCTGGGTCTGTGGACATGCTTTGTCATTATCAATGTGAAAGTGCATAAAATGTGTGTTTTAAGTGTTCTAAAGCTATTTATTGTCCTAGAATACAGTTGATATAAATATTAATTTGGTGCAATCTTTTTAAAGGGCGATTTATGACACTACATACCAAACACCTTGAAAGTGTATGAACTTTTTTGCCCAGCAATTGCATTTCCAGGAATTTGTCTAAATGAAAATAATCCTGAAAGTGGGCGAAGTTGGCCGCTTGGATATTAATATGTTAGTTGAACATTACAATATAGTATGTGTGATATGATTCTCATTATTGTGAAAAAAGAAATGTACACACAAACACACATCGATATACATACAGACACACAGACATGTTATTAGAAGGATATACACCAAAATGTGGCCTCACTGGTGATTTTTTTTTTTTTTTACTAAAAAATTTTTGTAATAAGCATACTTCGTGTTTGAAATAGTAAACAAAACAAAAAATTAATACCCTCTACTCAAAAGTAGAAGTGACTGGAACTTGAAGACCATGACTAGTCAATGAGCATTGCATAGTGCCAAAAACAACAAAATGAGGCCCACACCAGCACTCAGGGAATTCTACTTGATTGTGAGTTGAGAAGAGATTAAAATAGATTGTGAGCAGGAGCTTTTCATATGCTCGGGCTTCTACGCTGTCCCAGTGGTGCACAGCACTGGTTTTAGTCCTATGTCAAACGGGCCCCATGATCACAAATGGAAAAATCAGTGTTGGACCTTGTGTCTGAAGTCTCCCTGACAGAAGAAAGTAATGGAGCTACTACTCGTTTTGTTAATCCAGTAATTCTGAAAAGTTCTGAGCAAGCTTGTTTTTCTTCTATGCTATCTAGGTCTCCAGATCACACTAAGTTTGTGGGAAGTTTCAAAACCAAACAAGACTTCATAGATTTGATTGAAGTGATTTATCGAGGAGCAATGAGGGGAAAACTTATTGTCCAAAGTCCTATTGATCCCAAGAATATCCCCAAATATGACCTTCTCTATCAAGACATTTAGCATATTCCTCCTGTCAGAGTTGAAGAGAAAGACACATCACAAAGCAGTACCCGAACACAGCTGTGCTGTTTTTCTGGAGTCCTTCGGAAATATGCTGTGTCCCAGTGGATGAGAGGTTTGACTTGCTGGCCCCAAACAGAAATGCCGGCCCCAAACAGAAGACCCTGCTGGGACGTGAGGATCTGGGAAACCTAAGTGTTCACTCCCTGCAGATCTCAGAGCTGTCAAGTCAATCGTGATCAATTTCCTCAGCATGTTTTGTTTCACTTCTATTTATATTATGCTTTTCTTTATCCCTTAACATAATACAGAATTCTCTTCGACATTGGCTAGTACGATTTGATTTAACTATGTTTATTGGATACACAGTAAAATGGAAAGTCAATTACCAAAAACACTTATTTTCTACCCTAGATGTGTATACACACACACCCCTCCCCCATCCACAACCTTGCCCGTTCCTCAACTCATATTTATATTCCTCATGCTCTCTTACCTCCAGTCCTAATTGTCCCCGTTTCTCTTGGAATGAATAAATCTCCACTAATAGCAGGCAAGTTTGTTTTATTTTGGAGACTTTCTGACTCAGACTTTGAAACGTTGTCATGGTTTGCAAATGTACTAGCTTTTGTGCTATTAAATTGCCCAAGAAGGGAGACTTGTGCTCCCAATTTGAGCTAAACAAAAAATTAAGTACCCTTAGTCAATTGGAGCAGAACTCTCCCAGAAGTCAGAGTTCCATCTCTTCCTGAGACAGAAGATTGTCCTTCAAGGGCTCATGACTAGAAAGAGTTGTTAGAAAGAATAGGGGGTGCTTTGCCTACTTGGAAAAAATCTGCCTTTTACCAGGAGTCAAATGCAAACTGTCAGACTCCTCCATTTCACAAAGGTAAGGGTCTTGCTATTAAGGGTCTTCCAGAAGAAAAGTTCCAGGACCCTTGAAAACAGGAAGCTCTTCTAACTGAACTCTTTTCTGCTCTAAGCCTTCAGTACACTGACCCATCACCAGTATACCTTCTTATCGTACCAAAATATGGCTCCTCATGGTGTAAAATGCCACCTGATGTCACTATTCTCACCAGTCTGGCCTTCACTATGAAGTTCTAACATGTACTCCAGATCCATCAATAATTTTCAACAGGTTAGAGCTAGTGAACCAATGAAGGACTTAGACCTATATTCTAGAATCTATGAAAGAGTTAATAGCCAGAAACTGAAAAATAATGCAAACATATTTTAAAAAGCCTCTTGGAATACAGTTAAACCTTTTTCTTCTGGCAGTATCTTCAGCACTGTTTTCTTGAAGAATAAGCCACCCGTTTTCTTGAAGAATTATCTGATTACATTAAGTGGTTTCTGGGTCACCACTCAGGAGGAAAATAATAGGAGAAAACCTTTGGCATTTTCTGGATTCACTTCGCCTTCCTCCCCAGCAGCACCTCCTGCCTGCCCCCTCAGCTTTCAGCGACAGTGCACTCTAGCTCTGAAACTCCCTGCTCTGTCCAGCCCCAGTGCCTTCTTCCCCCTGGGGTCCTCTCCTGAAGTGCCCTCCCTTTTCTGCACGAGTACCTCCTGCTCTCAGTTAAGTCTCAGACATTTCCTCCTCTACGAGGCCTTTTTTTCCTATCCAGGAGTTACTAGTATTTACATAGCACAGGGCATACAATATGCATGCAGTAAATACTTGTGCAATGGAAAGCAACTAAGAGAGGAACAAAAATAAATCAAGACTTCAGAGAAACTCCCTAAAGCCATGAGGAGGAAGTAAAATGAGAATTTTATGCATGCAAGTTCTGAGTTTTTGCTGGTATGTAAGCACGTAACACACATCGAATACTGTGTGATTTAGCCTGTGAGTGACAGAAAACCCAACTAACAGTGATGGCAGTGAAGATGTTTTATTCTTTCATAGAAGTCATGAGGGAGGCAGGTCTAGAGTTCACTCAGCGCAGTAACGTCATCGGCGAACCAGGTTCTTTGCATCCTTCTCAGCATCTTCATTCTTCGTCCCCAGTGCCAATCACCTCTTGGTTCTAACATGGCTACCGCAGTTCCATGCATCATGATTACCATAAAAGCAGGCGGGGAGGAGAAGATGTAGATGCTGGTGAAAGGGTTTTATTTTGTCCTATTCCTAGAGTGGTGCTCTCCTTTCATCAGCAAAGAACACCAGCACACCCAGCAGCCTGCCTTCTATGCCATGTTAGTCAGAGCCAGGTTGTGTGGTCACCTCTCCCTGCAGAGCAGGCTGGGAAAGGAAGCACCTGGCAAGGGGATGGGCTTGGAGTGACTGCTGTCCTGCACAGAATTGGGCTTCTGTTGGCAAACAGGTCAGTGACTGCCAAACGGCACGTGATTCGTGACGCACTGCCCTCCGGCTCTGCATCTAGTCTCATTCTAGAAAGTACCAACAGCTCCACAAGGTTTTGCCCAAATGGTGGCAGGTTGTGCCAGGGGATCCTGGAAGAGCAAGAATTCTTCCTAAAGTTACTAAAACAGGCAAATCCCATACAGATGACTAACTTTTACTGAGTCCCAGAATGGCATTGCTGGTAGGGATTTCAGAGATTGTCTGGTTTATGCCCCTAATGGAAGGGACCCCAGAACTGATGGGTGGGGAGCTTAAGGCACTTGGCAAATTTATGGCCAAGCTATGATTTGGACCCAGCAAGTCCAGAGATCCTGCCTTTACACCATCTTAACTTGGTTTTCTGAAGTGCTGGTGTGTTGGAGTGCAAATGATAAAGTATTGTCTGTGCGTGCCAAATTACTTGTTTTCATCCCACTTTGAGCTAGCATTTTCCTCAGGGAAGTGAAAATTGCTCAGGGTTTGTATTGAGACAGACATAGGTTCTGGGTTGAGCTTCACTATTTACTAGCTGTGTAACCTTAAGCAAATCACTTAACTTCTCTAAGTCTCTGTTCCTTTGTCGGAAAAACAAAGACAACCGCCTTTCTGAGGCCTGCCTCGGGAGGCACTCAGTAGAATTCCCACAATGGGACAGTTTATATCACCGTAGGGATTTCCAGTTGGCCTGGGGTGTTTCCTGCCACACTCCCAGTAAGTCCTGTGCCTCTTGGCTGCTGCTGTGCCATAAATGAGAGGATAAAAAGCCCAAGGCTTTACAAATAAAACAGAAATGAGTCTAAAGAAAATTCTTTATTGAGTCAACCATGCAAGGCTGGAACCCATCAGTTTCATACCATGTTTTAGCCTCTCCACTCCCATCTAGTTTTCCTTCCAGAGTGAAATCTTGCTCAGGCAAGGGCTTCCAGCCAGCCTTGCATTAGTTGCTGGCTATGGTTTTCTGAACCCAGTCCAGGATGGAGGGCACTTTCACGTACACACCATACTCGGCCACGCTACAGCTCTTATCAAAGCTCAGGATCCCAGCCGCATACCAGGTGTCCTCATCCAGGTCATGAATGGCAAAGGCGCTGCCAGCATCACCATAGCAGGTGTCTTCCTGGTACTTGGACAGGCCAGCACAGAAGGTGTGTTCATTCAGTATAGGCTGCACCCCGACAGGGCTCTTTGCTTGCTTCTTCTCAGGATTCGTGCTTACTTCATAGTGTCTTACACACTTGTCTTGGTCAGCCACAGGCAGCATGACATACTTCAGTAGCTCAGTAAACTTAAAGTTGGTATTTCGCCCCCAACCAGACACATAACCCACACGCCCCACTTGCGCATAATCTTTGGAAGGTAAGCAGATGGGCATTACTCTCTCATCAACGGGCACCTTCTGCTTGAGCTTGATGAGCCCAATGTCGATCTTGGAATAGTCAGGGTGGAGAACCACCTTCTCAACCTCCACGTGCTGATTTTTCCCCACATAGAGTCTTAGGGTAGGGGCAATGTCTTTTGCTGTTGCACCAACTTCATGACCCAGGAAGAGATTTTTAGCCGTGGTCAGTAGCCATTGTTCACTGATCAGTGTGGCCCCCGAGGTGAGGTTATGGTGCGAGATCATCTTAGCCTGCCAGGGAAAGCTGCCTTTGGCATCCAGCGATCCACCCAGGATCCGTTGGACCTGATCCACCGGGTTCTTGGGCTTTCCGCACACTGTCAGGAAATCGTGAGCAGAAATGTGAGAGCCTCCCAGTGTGGGAGACGGGGAAAAAGCACCGGCTGTCACTGCTGTCTCAACAATCATTGTTCATTTCTTCAGAGCCAGGAATATTTACATGCTTTGTCCTCACCACCTGTCCTCTCATTTCCAATATTTACAGTTTAAAATCGTCCTTAAAAAAAGGACTAAGAGTTTTGTCCATCACTAAGAGTTTGATTTCCTGCTTTTCTAACTCACAAAAGAAACAACCCTGAGATTTTCAAACCCTGGCTGAAGAACTATGTATATTTAAGCAGCTTATCACAAGGACATATCCACAATTCTTTGAAATTCATTGTAAGGGCAAGGAGCTATGCCAATTCATTCTCTCTGAATAAAGAGGGATCTGTAGCCTCATTGGCTACAACGCAGACTTTAGAGATACTGCACTTAATACAAGGCAGGTTAGCCCTTCCGTACCACTAATAGCAGAAGAGGGTAGCAAAATCCTTTTGTTCCACGAGGGAAAAGGAGAGAGCAATAGCTCTTTGTAATGACAGGAAACAGAGCCTGATACACCTCCAGCCTCCCGTCGTACTTCCATGGATTAGGGTTTTGTTATGTTCACCCTTGACTCCTTCTTCCTGCAGCTGGCTTTACCCTTAACCCTGGGTTCTCCAGGAGGCTCTACACACCGTGTCTCCTGCCCCTCTGGGGACAGTGTACACAGTAGATTCAGTCAGTGCCCTGCAGATCGCAGTGAACAAGATCCATAGTGAACTTCACTGGGGCACCTTCACCTAACTGCTTGATTCTTTCCCTGGCCATTGTGGTTCTCCCTGGTCCCTCATCGTGGCTCTCATATGCTCCGTAGAAGCCACAGGAGGGATGTGACGCTAGGACATTCCCACCAAGATGTGACACTAGGAGATTCCCACCTGAGCACTGGACCCTCAACACCCATCCCCGGTCTGCTTCCCAGGGCCCTTGGCTTCCTACCTGCTTCACATTCAGGAAGTTTCTGTCCAGTGACCTTATTTTTCCACTGCTTGTCACTGTTTAAGGTGTACACTCCTGAAACAAAAGGAAAGAAATGAGCCAAAAAAGAAATGGAATCTGGACCTCGTGTAGAGAAGATATTTAAAGAATTCGAGACAGAGAAGGAAGCTGAGGAAGGGGCGAGGGAAGAGAAGGAAGGGAGGAGCCCTATACTAGAACCCAAGAGCTGGGGGCACCAGGGCAGCCCAGCGGGGCACAGAACTTTGGCCGTGCAGTCGTCGTGGTCATGGGGAGGCGGCACAGGGTAGGACTCACGGTTCACACCCTGACTACCTCTCACAGGCTGCCCCGTCTTGTACAAGTTACTCAGCCTCTCTGTACCTCAATTTCCTCATCACCAAATAATAATCGTAGCTCTGTAGAGGGGTGTTGTGAGGTCTAAGTGAGCAAGGAAAGCACTTAGAACGGTGGCAGGAGCACAGTCCCTAAAGTAAGAACCACCTGTCGTCATCCCCGTCACCATCATTTCTTCTTTTGCCACACCTCCTTTTGTAGATGTAGCTGTCACCCTAAGATGTGACATTGCCTCCCCTTAACATAAGACAAAACTTGAGGCTGGGCCAAGTTAATTTGCTCAAAAGGCCACAGCTCCTGGTGACAAAACCCTTGTTAAAACCTAAATCCTCTGGCTCCAAGGATAACACGTGAACTTTCTGGCCAATCATCCCTGGCCCTGTTCATCATGGAAACGCCATGAAAGGCAGGATGTGGGGACACTGGCCGTGTCTTACCGTCTCCGTCAGTGCGCAGTCTGTAGTAGGTCTTACACTGATAGCGAACCGAGTGCTCCACGTAGCCATTTGCAATCTCGGGGGGCTTTGGGCAGCTTTCATCTGCAAAAAAAACAGGAAGACCACGTTAATAATTTGCAAATTGCTCCCAGAGAACCATGAAAAGTAAGATGAGAGGAAGCTGCTGTGCACATCAACGTCCCTCTGTCCCAAAGGGAAGCCAAGGGGAGGGCAGTCTCCCCTTGTTTCTGGCTGGCTCCCCAATGTTCTTCGTGGTGTTGAAAGACCAGAGATTCGGATGAGAAGAGGGAGTCTGGGTTCCGGAAGAGAAGGTGCAGACCTGATAGGGTCAGGCACAGCAGTGCTGGGATGCGCCACTCCTGCCCAGATTCAGATACCTACCTGCGTTGTCTGTGCTGTTATTGCTAATGTCCACTGCGAGAAGCTGCCCCCAGAGCAGGAGGGTGACGACAGTTCCCAGGGCACTGCAGAGAGAAGACAGGAAGGAGTACAAAGCTAGTCTCCCTGCCTCACCACACAGAGAGAGAGACAGAGAGAGAGAGAGAGAGAGAGAGAGAGAGAGAGAGAGAGAGAGAGCGAGAGAGAGCATTCAGGAAACATGAAATTGGTAATACATGAGCTCTCCAGCAAAGAGAAACTTCCCTCAGGCACCCCTCAAGTACTGCAAGGAGACAGTAGATAAAACATGGAAAACTTGAAGACAGCAACATGGGGATTTACTATGCTAGGCTCTCTTCTAAATTTTCCATAAGGAAAGGTTTTTGAAACAGTTTGTTTAAAATATATAGTTATTTTGCTTATTTTATGATAATTTGCCTTCAAGGAAAGGAATATCAATCACCCAGAAATACCAGAAGGTTGCCTGGAAGATAACTTACTTCCTGACAGCGTGACTGGACATGGGCATCGATGCACAGGCCACACTTACCAGGTAACCAGTCAGAAATTGCTGGACTGTCTTAAGTTTCTAAAACATCTTTGGCCTAGCTATTTCAACATTTCAAAAAAAAATCTTTATTTTGATAAAACCTAAGTGCCTTAATTGTGTCACCCAAATGTGTCACTATTGCTCTTTGCTATTATACATTTCTAAACGGGAGGAAAAACCTGCTAAAAAATATATTCAAAATGCCAGGAAGCCTACCCTGGGAGCTGCTGTCATTTCCTGTGAAGATGAAAATTTCATAACCTCAAGGAAAAAATATTCCTTAGAGTAAATCACATCTCCTGGCAAAGACAGCAGTGTCTGAAAGTGGTATCATTTATGGATGCAGAAAAGAAGAGGGTTAAACACACTATCCCCTTTAATTCACTATAATTTAGCCCATTTGCCTAAATTTTCTTTACTGTATTTTTGCATCTCTCCTGTAGGCTACTCCTATACCTGGGCTGTCGTGTAGATAAAAGATGTATGCAAAGAAGGATGGGATAAAGAGCAAGGGAAGGGGGGGGGGGGAAGCATGAGCAGAGCTGTGGACTCACCCCATCTTTGCTATGTCCTGCCTCTGGAAGAACAGTGCCGTGGGGTGCACTTGCCGATGCTTTTATGCCTCTAGTATCTCACTCTACCCCCTTCGATTTTGTAATGCCTGTGTCTACACGACTTTGGCCTTGGTCAGGTCACTGGCATTTTCCAGTAACAAAGCCACAAACATCCCTGTCAAGAGTCAAGCTCTTGCTTCACACTTGAGTTTCCCCTGGTGTTTTTTCTTACAAACCCCAAAGAAACTTGGCCATATCATGACCCCAGGTAGCTGCCAAAGTGTTTCCCGAAATCAGCCATCGTGCAGAACTCGGCAAGGAGCCATCAATCTGTGTCTGTTTTGGACAGTATTCGGCACTGAAAACAGCCCTTCTTTGAGTTTTTTCAAACCCTTTATAAACACTCTTGCAACCTGGCTGAGATGGGGCTCTAAAGAAAGCATTTCCTTTTCACAATCATTTCCCCTGTTGACATCTCCCTATTGCTTAAAAGCTCTCCAACCTGAAATCAGTAAAATGTATTTATTGTGTCTTCTCAGATTGCTCTTTGCAAGAAATCACACAAAATGGTTAAAGCCATACCATAGACTGACGTACACCATACTCAATGACAGTGGTTCTTACGGTTTTACAATCCAGTAATTAATCCAAATAGGCAGATGAGAAAAATTTGTGTCAGTCAAATGTCAGCACCTGTGTGTCCCAAGTACTATTCAACTAAAATTTAATAGCAACTCAATAAAAGATTGCTTTATTCATTTGAAAAAAAGTAAGTGGTTCTTAGAGTGTACAAAATAATTACTTTGGGGTATTCATGGTGGCTCTGATGTAAAATAACTGGAAAGAACACATATGTCCTTTAATAGGGGAATGGGTAAGTTATGTGTGATATATTCATGTAATGAAATATACAGCAATGGAAATGAATGAACTAAGAAAGAACATAGATAATCTCATAACATAACTTTGAAAGAAAACTGCAAGTTCAGAAGATTACTATCAGAATGACACCACTGTTACACAGCTCAGAACCAAGCAAAACTTGACAATGGGTTCTTACATGTGCCTCCAAAATTAAAAGCGACAAAAGAAAAACTTGATAAATTGGGCTTCATCAAAATTAAAAACTTTTATGCATCAAAGAACAATATCAGGGAAGTGAAAAGACAATCTCTGGGAGAAAATAGTTGCAAATCATATATCTGATAAGGATTTAATATCCAGAACATATAACATATATCCATATATCCAGCTCAAAAACTATATCCAGCTCAAAACTATAACAACAACGAAAAGACAACCCAAATGATTTGAATAGACATTCCTCCAAGCAGATATGCAAGTGACCAAAAAGGACATGAAAAGATGCTCTCAACATCACTGGAAAACGTCATTGGGAAATGCAGATCAAAACTATAATGAGACATCACTTCATACCTACTAGAATAGAATGGCTATGGTTAAATATATATTATTATATATTATATATATAATAAGTGTAGACAACCATGTAGAAAAATTGGAATTCTTATTCACTGCTGATGGGAATTTAAAATGGTGGTGTTTCTGTGGAAAACAGTTTCATGGTTCCTCAAAAAGCTGAACAGAATTGCCATATGATCCAGCAATTCCACCTCTAAATATATACTCAAAATACTGAAAACGGACTCAAACAGATCATTCTACACCAATGTTCATTGTGGCATTACTCACAAGAGCCAGAAAGTAGAAACAACCCAAGTGTCCTACAACAGATGAATGGTAAACAAAATGTGGTCTACACAGACAATGGAATATTATTCACCTATAAAAAGGAATGATGTTCTGACACCTGCTACAACCTTGACTGAACCTTGAAAACATTATGCTACGTGAAATAAGAAACCAGATACAAAAAAAAAACAACTATTGTATGATTCCACTTATATGAAATACCTAGAAAAGGCAAATTCATGGAAACAAATAATAGGTTAGAGGTTACCAGGGGCTGGAGGGAGGGAGGAATGAGGAGTTATTGCTTAATGGGTACAGAGTTTCTATTTGGGGTGATGAAAAGGTTTTGGAAACAGTGGGGATGGTTGCACAACGTTGTGAATGCAATGAATGCCACCGAATTGTACACTTAAGAATCATTTAAATCAGAAGTTTTGTGTTATATGTACTTTATTACAATAAAAAATGCAAGAAATAAAACAGTAAATAAATTTCCTCTTCTTGTGGCCAAAAATTTTTTTAAAAACAAGCAAAACTAAGCAATATATTGTATAGGCATAGGTACCAATCAGATGAAAACTGTATATATTTTTAAATTTTAACAGAATAGAACACACAAAATGTAATGTTACCTCTCATAAGAAGGGAGGAAGGCACAGGAGAAAAGAAAAGCATATAGGTAGATAAAAATAAATTATTGTTAATGATTCAACTTTTGAGTGAAGTGATAGTTTCTTGAATGTACATTGTGTTATTGTGCTTTATTTCAAAAGGCATACATCTCACATACAATATTTATAACTATCAACATTTTAAAAGATGAAGAAGGGGGAACCACCCGACAGACTTATTTGACAAAGCCCAGGCCCCTTCTTCAGATATTTGATGCACCAGGTCTGAGTATGGTGTGAGACTGCCTTTTAAATGACCGTAACCTCTCCCATCCCTGTCTGCATGCCAAAATGCAACTGTGCAGCTCTTGCAGAAATAAGTTGGAGACTATTTCTCTACCCCTTGAATCTGTATTTCGCTGTGTGACTACTTTGGCCAATGAAACAGTAGCAAACAGAACAGGAGACTTGAGACACGCGTAAATTGGGGCTCTCCTCTTACTGACCTGGAATCCAGGGGCTGCCACATGAATGAGCCCAAGCTATTCCTCCATTGCTGGAGGATGAGAGGTCACAAAGAGGAGAATGCAGGCATCCCAGGCCACCAGCCTCAATTACCCAGAAGCTGACCACAAACGCATGAGTGAGCCCCTGCCGAGATAACGGAGCCTAGCCCAGACCAAAATGACCCCCAGCCGAGCCCAGCCCAAATTGCTGTCCCACAGAAACATCAGCTAAATGGAAGGTTGCCGTTGTAATCCACTAAGCTTTGGGAAGGTTTGTTAAGTAGCAAATGTTAGCTCATCAGCCAGTACATAAAACATGAAAATGGAGCTGCTCTGGCTGAATGTGGGGTAGAGGGGTTAGAATTCTGCTCCCTATGTTCCTTATAGCTTCTGTCACAGCTTATTTTTACCAGCCTTTTGCCTCTCAGTTTCCTTCAGTGACCAGGAAGGAGGAGGCCACTTCCCTGTTTTCCAAAGCCCTTTGCTCAAGAACACACACTACAGGCGGAGAAGGAGCCACACTAGCGTATCTAAAATGAAACATTTCTCACCACGACTATAGAATAATTGCTTACCCCCCAGGTGCATGAAAATTCACATTTCTCCTATGAATGAAACCTGAGCTCTATTACACTGACCCTTTCTCTTAGATAACAATGGACCATTCACAGCCCCCACTGCCTTGGATATCCTTCGTTAACTTGACTGTAAAGAGTACATCCTGCCAAAAGGCCTTTTCTCTTAATGGAACACTTCCCTCCTATGGCATCCTCACGTCCCTCCTCCCCTCCCTCCCACCCCATTCCATCCGTCACCTCTCCTTACAGAAATCATCGCACCTTAGTCTCTAACAGTCCTCTGTGTAGTGTTTGGCAAATGTCACAGTCCTACGCGTGTTTCTTCTCTACCCGGATGCTGCTATTATTCCACACAGAGCAGATACGGGCTTTATTTCTGTGGCTCTATGGATCCCCAGGGAATGGGGGGAGAATTCTGGTCCTTTGAAATGGAGGGGTGGGGGTGTTCTCTTTAGGCTGCAGGTACCCCTCCTAGCATATCTCAAATGAAACATTTCTCACCACGACTATAGAATAATTGCTTACCCCCCAGGTGCATGAAAATTCACATTTCTCCTATGAACGAAACCTGAACTCTATTACACTGACCCCTCCTCTTAGATAACAATGGACCATTCACAGCCCTCACTGCCTTGGACATCCTTTATTAACTTGGCTGTAAAGAGTACATCCTGCCAAAAGGCCTTCTCTCTTAATTGGGGACCAAGACAGGACAAAATGAGGAGGTGGCAAGTAATAAGCTTCAGCATAGCCAGCCACAGGAAGTAGTGAATACATTTTGTAGGGAGTCCAGGAAAGCTTGAAATAGTAATGAGGCAAGACAGTAGTTGGCAGAGGACTTGAAGGGCAGAATTTTTATTTTGGAAGGGAAAAATAATTTTTAAAACTTCAGTCCTGAAATTTTGCAAGCTACAGAAAAATAAAAAGTCCACCCATTGTTTCACCATCCCAAGACAACCAATAGCACTTTTAACACTTTAGTGCTACTTCCTTCCAGGCTTTCTCTGCACACGTTTTCACATAATTTTGATAGTTCTTTTTACAGAATTTTTGTGGTCTGCCTTTTTACACCTGATGTTATAAGCATTTTCCATGTTGCAGCAAACCTCTTTAAAACGTTCTAAATGCTATATAATATCTTTAACTTAAGGATGTATCATATGAACTTTAAATATTTCCTCATTGTTGGGAATTTAAGGTGATTCTAATTTGTCTGTTATAAATTTATATCTTACATACACAGGGGGAAGTGAAATAAGAGACCAGGCTCATTTTATGCCATATGGATATACAGTAGATGTAGCATCATTTACTAAAAACATCAAATCTAAGTGTTCAGCTCAGTGAATCTTTATGTATGTATAACACTGTGTAATAAACACTCAGATCAGTATATAGACTGTTTCCAGCACCCCAGAAGACTACTTTGGGTTTCTTCCAGTCAACACTCCACCCCACAAAAGTAGCCACTGTTCTAACTTCTGTCAGAATAGTTCTGCCTGTTCTTGAACTTTATATAAATAGAATCAAACAAATCTGGCTTCTTTTGCCCATCGTATGTCTGTGAGAATCACTCATGTTGTTACATTAGTTCTTTTTTATTGCTGAGAAGTATTCCATTATATGAATAAACCACAATTGACTTGTTCATTCTCCTGTTTATGGATGTTTGAATTGATTCCAGTTTGGGACTATTATAAATAAAGCTGCTATGAACATTCTTGCACGTGTCTTTTGGTGGACACATGCACTCATTTCTCTTGGATAAATGCCTTGTTGTATTAAATGGTAGACATATGTTTACCTTTAATAGATACTGCCAAACAGTTCTCCTGTGTACACTCCCACCAGCAATATATCAAGTTGCAGTTGCTCCATATCCTTGCCAAAGCCTTTTAGTTTTAGCCATTCTGACATAAATACAGTAAAATATGATAATGGCTTTATTTTGCATTTCTCAAAATTGAATGATATAAAGAGAACTTTTTATATTCTTATTGAGCCATTTAGATATCCTCTCTATGAAATGTCTTACCTTGTTGATTTGTAGTTTTTTTTAAAAGATATTTTGAACACTAGTCTTTTATTAAATAAATGTAGTGTAAATATCTCCCATTCTATGGCTTGTCTTTTCACTTTCTTGGTCATGTGTTTTGATGAACAGAAGTTCTTAATTTTAATCAGTCCTAGTTTATCAGTTTTATTAATTTTATGGTTAGTGCTTTTTGTATCCTATTATGAAATCTTTGCCTGCAAGGTCATGACAACATTCTCCTAAATTTTATTCTAGTAGTTTATTGTTTTACCTTTCACATTTAGGTCTAAGATCGATATGAAATTAATGATTGTGCAAGATGTGAGATAAAAGTTCAAGTTCATCATTTTTCCATAGTAATGTAGTTGATCCAGTATCATTTACTATAATGAGCAGTCTTCACCCCTAAATTGCAGTGGCATCTTTGTTAAAAATTAGATGACTGTATATGTGTTTCTCTCTTTCTGTATTTATTCTGTTCCATTAGCCAATGCCACTCTGTCTTAACAAGGAACTTCATAGTAAATCTTGTTATCTGGTATTATAAGTGTTCCAACTTTATTCTTCTTCCTCAAGATTGCCTTAACTGACTATTCTAGGTCCTTTGCATTTCATATAAATTTTAGAATCAACTTTCTATTTTCACAGAATGTCCTGCTGGGATTTTGATTGGAATTACATTGAATCTCTAGATCAATTTGGGGAGAATTGACATCTTAACAATATTGAGTCTTCCAATCCCTAAACATGGTATATATCTTCGTTTCGGTTGTCTTTCACTTCAATGCCTTGTACATTTTAGTATAGATCTCTTGCAACCTCTTTCACTAGATTTATTCCTAAGTATTTGATTTTTATGCTATTGTAAATATTTTCATTTAATTATTAGTAATATAGAAATGTACAATTGATTTTTGTATATTTACCTTGTATTCAGCACCCTTGGTAAATTCACTAATTACATCTAATAGTTTGGTGTTCAAAACTTTTTGGGTACACAGTTATGTCATCTACAAATAATGGCTCTTTTTCTGCTTCTTTTCTAACATACATTTATTTATTTATTTATTCATTCATTCTTTTTTTTTTTTTTTTAAAGATTTTATTGGGGAAGGGGAACAGGACTTTATTGGGGAACAATGGTCAAATTGTTGTCCTTTCAATCTTAGTTGTGGAGGGTTCTGTTCAGCTTCAAGTTGTTGTTCTTGCAGTCTTAGTTGTGGAGGGCACAGCTCAGCTCCAGGTCCAGTTTCCGTTGCTAGTTGCAGGGGGCACAGCCCACCATTCCTTGCGGGAGTCGAACCGGCAACCTTGTGGTTGAGAGGACATACTCCAACCAACTGAGCCATCCGGGAGCTCAGTGGCAGCTCAGCTCAAGGTGCCGTGTTCAATCTTAGTTGCAGGGGGCAGAGCCCACCATCCCTTGCGGGACTCGAGGAACCCACTGGCCCATGTGGGAATCGAACTGGCAGCCTTCGGAGTTAGGAGCACGCCTGAGCCACCGGGCCTGAGCCACCGGGCCTGAGCCACCGGGCCGGCCCCATTCATTCATTCTTGTTTTAAGGAGGGCACAGCTCACAGTCGCCCATGTGGGGATCAAACTGGCAACCTTGGTGTTATCAGCACCATGCTCTAACCAACTGAGCCAACCCGCCACCCCGATTTTCAAACTTTTATACCTTTTGTTTCTTTTTCTCAACTTATTGCATTAAGATTTTCATTATAATGTTAAATAGAAGTAGGAAGTAGGCATCTTTGTCTTATTCTCAAACTCAGGAAGGGAGAAAGTATTCAAAATTTCACCCTTAAGTATTATGTTAGCTGTAGGCTTGTTTTGTTTTTTGTAGCTATCTTTTACCAGATTAAGGAAGTTCCTTTCTATTCCTGGTTTGTCTAAATTTTTTTTAACATAAAGAGGTGTCAAGTGCTTTTTCTTTATCAATTAAGATCATCAATTTATTCTGCTAATGTGGTGAATTACAATGATCAATTTTTTGAATGTTAAACCAACCTTGCATTTCTGGAATAAACTTATATTTCTCATGATATAGTATAATTGTTATACATTGCTGGGTTTGATATGCTGATGACTTTTTTAGAATTTTTCCATTGGAGTTCATGAGAAATATTGCTCTATAATTTCCTTTCTTGTAATGTGTCCTTATCGGGATTTCATACTAAGGTTATGTTGGTTTCTTAATGCAAGTTGGGGAGTATTCCCTATTGTTCTATTACATGAAAGATTTTGTATAAGATTGATATTATTTCTTCCTTAATTCTTTAGAGGAATTTGCCAATGAAGTCAGATAGGCCTGTAGTTTTTTCCTGCGAGGATTTCAAATTTCAGATTCAATATCTTTAATAGATAAAGGACTATTCAGATTTTCTATTTTTTCTAGTGGTAGGTTATGTTTGTCTAGAAATGTGCCCATGTTGGCAAAGTTGTCAAATTTACTGTCATAATGCTCTTCCCAACATTATTATGTTTTTAATATCAGTAAGATTAATAGTGATGCCCTCCGTCACTCCTCATATTGATAATTTGTGTTTCCTTGCTTTTTTTCTTGAAAACTCTTGTTAGGGATTTATCAGTTTTATTTATCTTTTCAAAATTCAAACATTTGCCTTAGTTGATTTTCTCCATTTTTGTCTCTTTTCTATTTCAATGATTCCCACTCTTATTTTATTACTTCCTCTTTTTTTTACTTTAGTTTTTCTTCTGTTTGATCTTCTTAAAGTAGAAACTTACATCACTTTTAACTTTTAATTTCTAATACATGCATTAAACTATAAGGTCTCCCTATATGCTACTTTACCTGTATTCCATTAGTTTTAATATATTGTTTTTTAATCAGTTTAAAATATTTTCTAATTTCCGTTTTATGTCTTGTTTGTTCCATGATTTATTTAAGTATGTTGCTTAACTTCCAAATATTTGGAGATTTTTTAAGTTTTTTTTTTCATTATTGATTTCTAGTGATTCCATGGTGGTCAGAGAATATACTCCATATGATTTCAATTTTTTGAAATGTATTCAGACTTACCTTATGGCCTAGCAGATGGCCTATTTGGATAACTGTTCCATATGTACTTGAGAAGAAAACAGTTCCTGAGTGTAGTATTCTATATGTCAATTAGGTCAAGTTTGTTAATTGCTCTGTTCAGGTCTTCTCTAGTCTTACTGATTTTTTTAATGCCTTTTGTATCAGTAACTGAAAGAAAGATTGTGAATTTGTTTATTTTTTCTTTAAGTTCTGTTATTAGCTCCATGCAAATTGAGGTTCATCATGTCTTCCTTTTAATTTGACTCTTTATCTTTATGAAATGTCCTTATTTATATCTAGCAGTTCTTCTTACCATAAAGTCTCTTGGTCTACTATTACTCAAGACACATCAACTTTCTTTTGGTTAGTGCTTTTGTGGCATATCTTTTTTATTTACATTAAATATAATTGCTAATAGAGTTGGTTTCAAGTCTACCATTTTGCTATTTGTTTTATATTAAATCCGTAAGTTTTTTTATTTTATTTTATTTCTCCTTTCCTGCCTTTTTGGTATTACTCAGTTTTTTTTAAAAAAAATATGTTCCCCTCTATTAGCTTATTTTATTATATATTCTTGTATGATTTTTCTAGGGTTACCCCAAATATGTCAAGATATGCATCCTTGACTTATTACAACCTACTTTAAGTTAATGCCTTTACCACTTCCCAAGTAACACAAGAACTTTACAACTTAACTCTCTTTCTTTTCTCCCATCCTTTATGCTATTTTTATCATATAATTTACATCTATATATTATAATTCCCATAAGCATCTTTTAAAACCAGTTGCTAGCATATGTGTATGAGATCATTTGAAGTGTGAGTAAATAGAAGCCAAGGAGACAAATTCAGTATTGTAGAAGTTTAAAGGCAGGGACAAATTTAAGAGAATTTTCAGAAAAACAAATTGCGAAACTCAGTGAGTAACTCTACGTGGGGAGAACAAGGAAAGACAAGGCTTGAGAATGACCAGAGGTTATAAGCTTGAGACACAGAGGAAACCAATGCTGTGGATATTTATGGGAAGTCCAGGACTAGGATGTTAGGGTTTGGGTAGGAAGAGAGAACACTGAGCTCAAGTTTTGAAATGATTTTTATGTGAAATTAGGGCTTGAAAGATAACCACTGCAAAAAAGATCAGACTGGGAAATCATCTAAATATAATAACACTTTTATTGGAAGTTGTGTGAAGAAGGAGTTTAACAGGGCACTGAATATAAAGAAGGAATACTCATTCATTCATCAAATCTTTGTCAAGAGTCTACAAGGTGCCTAGGTGTGCTAGATGCTGAGGCTATGACAGAACAAATCAGACAAACCCCTGTCCTCTTGGAGCTGACATTCTAATGAGGATATAAAGGATGAGTCGTGGATGGAGTCAGAAAGACATCATTAATTGAAGCAGAGGAGTGTGCCATATGTAATAAGCAGAACCTGTAAGGATGCTGTCCGTGAAACCTAGGAGCTGGAAAAAAAAGCTTGAAGAAATGGTATTGAAGAAATATTGTATTTTAACAGTTCCCAAACTGCTGTACTGTAAATTCTCCTGGGAGCTTTTAAAAATCCTAGCTCCCGTGTGGTACCCCAACCTTATTACATCAGAATGAATGGGGGTGGGCGCCAGGCATCTGTATTTTTTTAAAGTTAGCCAGGTGATTCCAAGTTCAGCAAAGTAGGGGAACCACTGCCACATGTCATCAAATTTAATATGCTATAAATTATATGAAAGAGAAGACTGTCAATGAAAATCTAACAAAATGCTTAAGGTGCCCTCATTGTACGATGCATTTCAGTTTCAGAGATGTTAAAAATGGAAAAATAGTCAGCATCTCAGAATTGATGAAATACTGTAGTCATGAGTGAATGAGCACCCATGGAATGAAAACCACTGGATCTTCCCAAGAGTGTACATGACCTTAGAAGAAAATGAATAATTGAGTGTTGAATTCAGAACAGCACATGTTTTTCAAATTTTCAGTTTGTTTGGATAAGAAAATTAACAAAGACCTTCCCACTATTACACCTCTTTCTAGGTTACCTCCCTTTTCCTCAGTCATCAAGGACCAGGGACTATGAGATCCTGCTGTGCCTGAAACATGGACATTGGTTCCCAACCATGCTTCCTTAGTGCCAGCAATTCTCTTCTCAAAAGCTGGGCCACTGGCAGACATACATACTGGTATTTTAAGCTTTTTAAAAAGCTTCTGATTTCAAACTATACTATAAATCTTTAGTGATCGAAACAGTATGATATGGACATAAAAACAGACACACAGATCAGTGGAACAGAATAGAAATCCCAGAAATAAACCCAGGCATACATGAGCAATTCCTTTACGACAAAGGAGGCAAGAATATACAGTGGGAGAAAGGACAGTCTATTCAGTAAATTGTGTTGGGAAAACTGGACAGCCACATGCAGAGGAATGAAACTGAACCACTATCTTACACCATACCCAAAAATTAACTAAAAATAGGTTAAAGACTTGACAATAAGACCTGAAACCATGAAACTCCTAAAAGAAAACATAGGTAGTAAGCTCCTTAATATCAGTCTTAATAATGTTTTTTTTGGTTCTGACTCTGAAGACTAGGGAAACAAAAGCAATAATTAACAAATGGGACTAAAAAGTTCTTGCACCGAGAAGGAAACCATTGACAAAATGAAAAGGCAGCCTGCTGAATGGGAGAAGATATTTGCAAGTCATATATCCAATAAGAGGTTAATGTCCAAAATAGATAAATTCATACAACTTGATAACAAAACAAAAAAAAATCTAATTTAAAAATGGGCAGAGGATCTAAATAGACATTTTTTTCAAAGAGGACATACGGATGGCCAATGGGCATGTAAAAAGATGCTCAACATCACTAATCATCAGGGAAATGCAAATCAAAACCACAACAAGATACCACTTAACCGTCACCCTAAGATATTGCCCATTGGCCACCCTGAGGTGCTACCTCTCCTGCATGATGAACTTCACAGGATTTTCAAGTCACACACACACACACACACACACACACACACACACACACACACACACAATCAGCCTTGAGTTCTCACCATCAGAGTCACTTCTAAGGGTCAACTAGAGACAAATCCTTTGCTAAGTAAGACATTGCTTACCTGGAAGGGAAAACAAATTCACTAGCTAACCCCATTAGCCAGCTAAGGTATCAGTTCTAAGTGGCTTCCAAGTCTGAACCATGTGTATAAGATTACAGTCATGACCCAGGCAGTGATGCCCAGCAGAGAGGGCAAGGAAGACCCTAAAACACTGGCACCAAGCTGGAGAAGCCTGATGCTGTGAAGTGGAGGCTCCTTCTGAGCATGAGCCACCCACACACACACTCCCATACCACCACCACCCCCACCTCCTCCGCCCCCAACACCTCTCCCCTTCCATCTGGGCCTTGGGAGGGTGCATCACAGCAGGGAAGCAGGCAGAGGCCATGTGGGCCATGGCTGAGAAATGCCTTAGGAAATAGACCAAGGAAACTTCTGATAAGCATTTGGGAACAGTGTACCCTGAGAGCCAGCCAGGTTCTGGTGCAGGTGAGCCATCCACCTGAGTCCCATGACAGATCTCTCTAGAAGGAATGGTGTTAAAATGGATTTCTGCTTTTGAGCCATCAGTGCAAGAAATCAGGGGTTTGTGTAATTATAGCCCCAGGAAATTGTATGAAATTAGTCCTGGCCACATAGAGAAATCAGTGCAGCTGTAACTGGCTAAGCCCCCAGTGACCCCCCTCTGCTAGGGAAGCACTGGACTCCTTCCTCTGTTGTGGGATGTGATCCAATCAGTTCTGGCCAGTTGTGTTTGTATTTGTCTCTTCTGCGACACACAGAGGTGGTAGAAAAGTCAGTTATCTTTATCTCCACACGTAGTATAGCCACTGGCAGGAAATAAGATCTCAGCAACTTATTGTTGGAAGAATGAGTGAGCGAAAGAACAAATGAATATGGGTCAGCCCTATTCTCCACCCACCCCACCCCAGTCTCTCTGTCTCTAATCTATATACTCATATGTACATGTGTACATACAAATTTGTGTGGGTGTTTGTTTTTAATGGTTATATCAGTATCTCAAATATAGTTGAAATTCTGACCCAACCACAGTGATTTCTTTTAGGTCCCCAGACAGGATCTACACTTTTTGCTCTGTTGAGATAGGAAGATGTCACTAGATCCATTAAGGGCTAAAAAATTCAACATCCAAGGGAATGGCCGAAGTGCGAAAGACTGACCAGTTTCTCAGACAAGCAAGAACTGAAATGGCAGCACCAAGGTTACATGTCTGCCACATGCTCAGGGCAGGACGGGGGTCATGCTGACCCAGGAAATGACCCCAGGCACAGCTTTGTCCCTGGACCCACCAAGGCAACCCTAGTGATTAACGGGTATCAGGTGTCACAGCCGGTTGCCTTCAGTAATTGTAACTCCTTTTGTTTCCCGTGGGACACTTTCCAAATGGAGTTTTCAATGCCTGGGAACCCTCTTGTCGGCTGGCGAGAATGCAAGGAGTTGGCATGTTTACTGCGTTTCCTCTCCTACAGGCCCTGCCCTTTGGAGCCTTGCCCCTGTGTTACTGCCCAAGTATTTCACAAACCCTCTGTGTGCCAATGCTAGGTCATTCCCACCCTGCTCCTGAACACACACTTCTCAGCCCCGTTCTCTGGTGTCCTCTTACATGTGACAAGTCACACTCACTTTATTTCCCACATTTCTAACCACAACATTCTTACAGAAATTTTCCCTGACTGCCAAGATTCGTTCAACAGAGAGGGTAGGTAACATGAAAGCCTGAGGACAGTCCCACAGTGTGCTGGCACCAGAAATCTGCACCTGGAGGAAAAAGACATCCTGAAGTGTGTCTTAGCCAAGCAGAAAGCAGATGACGTAGCTTGTAGGCAAATACAAGGTTACAGCAGATCTCAATCTGGCTTTTTTTATTAGCTAGAATTAAATTTGGCTAAATATGAGAGAAAACCCCAACTAACAGTGACTTAAGCACATAAGATATTTTCTCAAATGAGAGAGGTGGGGAAGTAAGCAGACAGAGGTGGTTTTGTCAGTTCTATGAAGCTCTTTCCAGTTTTTGCCTCTGAGGTGACCGTGATACTCAGTTCTA
This sequence comes from Rhinolophus sinicus, assembly GCF_057876585.1. Taxonomy (NCBI): domain Eukaryota; kingdom Metazoa; phylum Chordata; class Mammalia; order Chiroptera; family Rhinolophidae; genus Rhinolophus; species Rhinolophus sinicus. The sequence goes on along the minus strand of NC_142508.1, from coordinate 62,017,250 downwards.
ACACGGCTGTCAGCTCCAGCCATCATCCTCACGTTCCAGTCAGCAGACGACTCCCAGAAGTAGCACACAGTACTTTCACCTATCTCTCTTTGGGTAGATTTTGGTCATACATCCACATCCAACTATAATGTAGATCAGGAATACAGCCTTTATTCTGGGAATCCAGAATATAGAACTGATTATAAAACAACTGGCCTGGTCTCTTCAGAGGTGACTGTTCTAGATTTTAAGACTAAAGAGACATATAGGTGAGCCTTGATGGACTATAGAAGATATTTTGAGGACAATAGGGAAAATTAGAATATAGACTGAATGTTAGTTGATACTATAGAATCAAGGCTAATTTTCTTAGGTGTAATCATAGAATTATGTTTTGTAGGAGCATGCTCTTATTTTTAGAAGATGCAGGCTATGAAGTACTTAAGAGTGAGGTGTCCTGACACCTACCACTTCCTTCAAAGGTGTTCATCAAACTACAGTATATAATGAGGTAAAAAGATTGATAAAGAAAACATGGAAAAGACAGTAAGAATTACTAATAGTAAGATAGGTAGAGGGGTATGGATATTTATTACACTATTCTTCCCATTTTTCTGTATGTCTAAATTTCTTATTATAAAAATTGGGAGAGAGTAGTTCTCTCTTTGGTTTGGTTGATCCGCAGTCTTTTTCACGTGAAGTTGACTGGGAATGATGTTCCTGTCAGTACTCGGAGCCCGTCTGCAGGTGGTGGAGTGAACCCCACAGTCTTAGCCAGGGCAGATCTCAGAGCTGGTGGGTATTGGGGGAGGGAAGATTGCCTCTTGGCCCTCGGCTTCTCAGAGGGTCTTCCCCCATCACCCGGGAGGCAGCACAGCAGCAAGGATCCACAAATACCATCATCTTTTTGAGATAACAACATGGCAAAGATAGAAAATGAATCCAAGCCATCTTCGTGGAGGCATCAGCCGTCTGTCGGGACACTACTGGGTAGAGTAGAACAGGGGCTAGACTTGCCATCCGGAGAATCTGTCCTCCCTCCACCGTTTCTGCCCATATCACCTTGGAGCAGGCACTTAACTTCAGTTTCCTCATCTGTAAAATAGGATCATAATCACCGCTTCACCCACCTTCAGGGCCGAGGATCAAAGAGGATACAATGTGTGATTTGCTGTAAACTTACAAACGTACAGATTGTTAGCAAGATGACCTCGCTTGTCCCAGAACTACTTCATTCTATTAGTATCCCACGCCAGTACCCACAGATACCAGGACCAAACGAAGTTTTTCCACATTCTGCTTGTGGTGCTTTGGAAGTAGCTCCACAAATTCTTTGACATTCCTCCCTTCAAAAATGGAACCTAATTCCCTCCCCTTGAGTGAGGCCTGGACTAAGTGACTCACCCTTAGTGTTGCTAGATAAATATAGGGTTGCTAGATAAAATACGTGATGCCCAATTAAATTTGAATTTCGGAAAAACAACAAATTTTAGTTCAAGTATGTCCCAATTATTGTATGAGATATACTTACACGAAAGTGTGTTCATTGTTTATCTGAAATTCAAATTTAACTGGGTATCCTGTTGTTTTTGTTTGTTTTACTAAAGCTGGCAATCCTATTCTAATGAATAGAATGCCAGGTCATAAAAGGCATTCCAGCTTTCACCTTGCTCCCTCTCTCTGGGAGAAGCCAGATGCTGTGATGTGAGGACAGCCCTGTGGAGAGATCCCTGACATGTCCAGCCAACAGCCAGCACCAACTCAGGAGCCACATGAGTGACCGTCTTGCAAGGGGGTCCTCCAGCCCCGGTTAAGCCTTGAAGGACTGCAGCCCTGGCCAATGTCTTGATTAAGCCGCATGAGAAACCCTGAGCCAGAACCACCCCACTAAGTTGCTCCTGAATTCCTGACCCATTGACACCATGTGGGATAATAAATGATTATTGTTTCAAACTGCTACGTCTCAGAGCCTCTGGCTCAGCCCTGGCTGGCACTGTGCTTCCTACAGAATGTTCCCTGCCTCTAAGGGGCTCTGAGTTTTGATTACTAGACCCCACTCTATCAGACCAATCAAGTACCCAGGGCAAGTTTCTATGAAAGCTTTTTCTAAAATGTAATGGCACATAGTATGAAGTCTGTGAAAAGAAGATAAATTTTTGAGGCAAAAGGAACTACTCATACTTTTCAGAGGTCCCCCGAGGCCCTTTACCTGCATCAGAAGGAGGCACTCGGGCCGTGGGGACCAGTTCTGCTGATTCCTAGCTCTTTTAATCTCTCAAAGCCGTGGTTTCATCTGTAAATATAGGCTTGGTGATACCTATTTGCAGGACTTTATGATGATTAGAAGTATTAAAAATAACTCTTACAAGGAGGGTCAGTGTACCAAGCACTACTGCACTTCACGTCATCCTCATAACAACCCTTCAAGATGGGTACTGAGCTTCTCCCATTTTACACATTAGGAAACTGAGGCACACAAAATATACATGACTGTCCATGACTAATAAGTACATAACATGCCTAGCACGTAGTATGCATCTTTGTAAAAGTTGCTGTGAAGGTATCCTTAATCCTCCAAACCACTGTTTTTGCAGCTGAGAAAAATGGAGCCTCAGCAAGATTTGGTGAATCTCCTACGGCCACTCCAAGTCCACGTGCTCCCCCGACCCACGGTGAGTCATGGAATCAACATCCCTGGGACCTTCCTGTCCCCGCTCTGGCTGAGATGTCATTCTCCTGATTTTACTTCCTCACTTCCAAACTTTCCCTGCTGGTGCTCCTGGCTCCCAGGAGGTGGGGAGTTACAAATCACTGCCTCGAGATGGCATGGACCAGATGCCTAAAGTGGAGGCCATAATTCACATCTGGCTACACAGCAGTTTAAATGGACTGGCATGACATCAGCTCAAATTTTAAACACTGAAGATACCACATAAAACATGCAGATTTTCACTTTCTCTGATCAGATGAGATGCTTGCTGGCTGGCCCTCCTGGGTAGCAAGCAAGCCACCTGGAGCTAAAGAGCAAGGTCCTCTTAGAGATGGGAATTGTTTGGGAGGAAGGAGGTAGACAGCTTTTATTTGGGGGCTACATTGTTTAAATTTCCTTATGAGTAGGTATTATTTTCATAGTAAGACAAAAGCCAGGGAAAAGATCTTTGAAAAAGATAGCAGGAGACTAGATGCTGGTTTCTTGGCAAAGAGTGGCTGGGCAGAGGGAGGGCCAGGCTGAGGCCGAGGTGGAAAGATGAGGCAACAGGACACATTATCACTATTGCAGCTACATGCCTCTCCACAGAGCTACTGAGAAATCAAATTTAAAATACAACCTGTACTGCAGTGATGGGAACAAAGGTGATTTTGTTAGCTGTGAAGTTGTGCCAGACATCAGCAGCATTTCCCAGACCAGGATTGTAACTTCTCCTCACTGTTTGCTTTTTGGTATTGAAAAGAGTAGCGTTTCTCTAGCTAATGACTACTTCTTCCGCCTCTTGGCCAGTATTGTGAAGCACCTTGAGAACCTGTTTGCCAGATGGCACCCTAAGTCATAGATGTGAAAGCCGGGAGACAGCAAGCACATTTCTTGTGATGAGTTGAATTGTCTTCCCAAAATTGATATGTTGAAATCCTAACTCCCCAAAACCCCCAAGTGTGACCTTATTTGGAGATAGGGTCTTTCCAGAGGTAATAAAGTTAAAATGAGGTCATTGGGGTGGACCCCGATCCAGTATGACCCGTGTCCTTAATGGAGATCAGGACACAGACAGAGGGAAGATGATGTGAAAACAGGGAGAGGACAGCCATCCACAAGCCCTTTTCTTTCAACTTTTGTCTGTGTTTGAAATATTCTCAAAATAAAGCTAAAACTTAAATAACAACAAAGATAGAACAAAACAGTCAAGTTCCTGAGAAGGCTGCTGCAGACCCCAGGTAGCAGTAGCCTTCCAGAAAGGGCTGGAATTTAAGTCCAGGTTTTAAATGGCTTTATTTTTTTTCGTGATTCCCCCCCATACACACAAATATCTCAAGTCCTTGCAGTATTAAAAAGATCCTGGGATTTGAGTCTGGAAAAAATCCTGAATGCAGTTCATGATCTGACAAGTGACTGAAGAAAGCTGTGTATTGATTCTGGTGACCCTCACGATTGGTTTTTAGTCTGAACTGGCTGCAGAGAAAGGGCTCTTGTCATTTGGGCGATGCGTCCTGAGACGGAGTCCCTTCTCTCCTGATCCAGCCACAAAGTCTCACTTGAGTTAGTGGGAAGGTTCCAGATCACGCTTCCACCAACAATGTTCTCACCTCCGATGATCCGCTCCAATGGCATCTGTGACTCTGGTAAAACCCTGCTCCCTGGAAAAATAGAAAACAGCAATTTCAGCAAATGGTGGACCCTATTCTTACAAGAAGCCCAAACCCACCTGGACGACATCTGCTCCATAATTGCACCTACCTCTCTCTCTCTCCCAAACACAGACCTCGTGCCCCCCACACTGTCTTCACCCAGAGACCTAGAGACATGAATACCAGGTCTTCAGGTGAAGAAGGCAGTCGATTCTAAGTCTAGACAGCTCCCTGACATCAAGCCAATGTTACCGAATTAATGGGAAATACCACTACAACTCCTCTATAAACACCATTGCCTTGGAAGTCAAAGGAGCAACAGAGTAATTTTCCCCTGCGTTCACAGTGTGCCCCTTAAATCCTTTTTGTGTGACGAATAAATAGACAGATGAATATCATCCTTTTGGTTTGAGTCAATCAGAACTGATACCATATTAACTTCTGTTATAAGCCATACGTGGCCCCACTCACTTCAGAAGGGCCTCCAGCTCCCGTTTGACTCTGCCCACTACGGGCGGCCCCCGGTAGGTGAGGGCCGTGTACAGCTGCACCAGGGAGGCCCCCGCCCGGATCTTCTCCAGAGCATCCTGCCCACTGCTGACACCGCCAACCCCAATGATGGGGACTCTGCCTGCAGAGAAGCACAAGGTAACACCATGAGGAAGGGCGGACGATGTGAGAACCAGGAGCTCCGTTTGGATTCAGCCCTCAGCTCCCCTGCTGAATGCAGCAGTTCAGGGAACACGGATTCTGTTCATGACCCCAGAGTCCAAGCCACACACAAATCCAAAGACACGGACACTGACTCCTTGCCTTGCATGAGTGCATACATCTCCCGGATGGTTTGCGTTGATAAGTCCCGGAGGGGCTTCCCACTCAGCCCTCCTGTTTCAGAGCGCAGGGCACCCTGGAGGCCAGGGGGGCGACTCACTGTGGTGTTTGTGACAATCAGTCCATCGATGCCCAACTGCAGTGTGAGACAGAGAAAGAGCCCTCCAGCTGTGGCACTGACGGATGCAGAGAAGCTTCCCTGGAGGGTCTGATACAGCAGCCAGGCCAGGCCCCCACACCTACAGCCCCCAGAAGCAAGACCTCACTAGGCTTCTTGAACAAGTGTCAGAATGAGCCTCAACATGGCAATAGGTGCCATCACGTAGTACCACCCCTAACGTTCCATTAGGACAGGGTTTAATCCTTACAACAACCCACTTTAGAATGTCCTGTCCAAGGCCTCCAGGTAATAAGTGGTGGAACCAGGATCTGAACCCAGGGCTGCCAGGCTCAGTCTGTTTCCACTATTCTCCTATAACACAGAGCCCTGGTGTTAGACTGAAGAGAAAGAATATGGGCATACCTCAGAGATATTGCAGGTTCAGTTCCAGACCACCACAATAAAAGGAGTCTCACAATAAAGCGAGGCATAATCCTTTTGCTGCGGGGGGAGGGGGGCGCGCAGGGATGGGGGGTAATCGGGGGTCTTGACTTCTATTTATAAAAAATGCAATGCCTGTGAAGCACAATAAAACAAGGTATGCCTGTACTCCAGTCTAACCCAGACTGGCCAAGGATGCAAGCACAAGCTTTGAGGCCCTTGATGGATGAAGAGGAGGAAAGAGAGAAGGAAAGAAGCATGAAAAAAAGACACCAAACCAGCCCTCCGTATCACAGAACGGAAACCACAGGCTGCCGTCTGGGCTGGCCCAGCCAAAAGGGGCAGACGCTCCCCAGTCCCGCCTCGCACCTCTCTCACCACACTGGCGATATCCTCTTTGTCCTGGGCCGTGAGGTCAGGCGCAATCTTCACCAGCAGAGCTGGCTTCTGTGCCCCCTTCAGGGCATCCCTCTCCTGCAGCACCTAGAGTGACACGTGGCCAGAGATGGGGACCCCTGAGACCACAGCCTGAGTGAGGGTGCAACTATGACCTGCCCAGATAAACTAAAGCATAAGCAATTTCTCCTTTTTGGAAGACAAAGCCCTCAGTTATGCAAAAGACCCCATCAAGGCGAATCCGATTCCATTCTGTTGAACCAAAAAATCCCCAAGGTTGAGTCCCTAATGTGGTCACTGACATCAGCTAATGTAATAACAGTTAGACTTTTGTTCCTAAAGGACATAACAAAGGAATTCTGTCAGAAGTACTGAAATGAAAAGTCATTCCATTCATTCATTCATTCAATGTTCTAGATACTAGGGACAGTGTAGGAAAATGAGAGACATGGTCCCTATCAGAGACCTTATGGTTTAAAAGCAGGGACAGATAACAGCAATTAATTACTATTGAGCATAATCAGTGTTGAGATTAAGAGATTCGAGTACAGTGAGGGGTCCTGACTGGTCCAGGTCGAAGGACAGCTCCTAGATAATGACATTGAAGCTTCCCCCTGAAGAAGGAACAAGAAGTAGATAGGACAGGTTGGTGGAGTGGGACCTAGAGGTGTAATTGCCCACCTTGGTCAGCAGGTGGCGCAGCTCAGCCTTTCCCTGAAGGCTCCGCAGCCCAGCCGTGTTGGGACTGGACACGTTCACTACCAGGTAGGTAGTCAGCCAACGGCCCCAAGACTCGCACCCCCTCTGCGTAGTCCGAGGCAGCGTCCACCGAGGTCTTATTTTTCCCCAGGTTAATCCCCAGCGGCAGCCCACCTGCAAATACCGCTGGTCAAGGTTTTGTCCCCACACACCATTTCCTTGACGTGAGCAGCCCATGGACACAGCCTTCTAGGCCTTCCCCTCTCTCCAATGAGAACTTCGGCACCAGCTGACAAATACTGCGAAGGGCATGGTGCTGCTGCCTGCTGAGCACGAAACAGCTCAGCACCTTCGTCTGCGTGGCAATGTTTGGGCAACTACCTGATGTTTTACAGCATTGTGCCCTTGTTCTTTTTAAAAATTAAATGGAAAATGGAGAAATTCAGAATGCAAATACTAGTGATAAAATAGGCATGGCTCACAAATGTAATACAACTGAGAACAGACAGAAATTAACAGGCATGTCAGAAGGGGTAACTGTTTACTCTCAAGGGCTGCTCCTTGGACTTGGGTGGAGAGCCTGGGTGTGCAGTTGTGAAGAAAATCCAAAATTAAGAATATGCATAAAATACCGGAAGGTATTTTCAATTATCATGCCTAAAATGCAAAGGTATAATTATTTTATAATTTCAGTTCTCTGAGAAGGGCCTCCCCTTTATAACTAGGATGACCATACATCCCAGTCCTCAGGACAGCCCTGACTACTCCGGTAGCCTGGGCATAATTATTAATGCCTGCTCCCCGTTCACTTTCCAAAGTGCCTCAATTTGCACAGTAAGTAAAACAGCCACCTTACTTAAAAATGGGATTATCACTTGACTTGCATTTTGGACTTTCAGAAAAAATACATTTCAGAAACAGGCTCTGTGTGAAAGCAAGGGGTTGTTTGTACTTCTCCGAAGATACCATCTTATCTGTACAGGTCAATGGTATGTCAGTGGTACTGGCTACTTTTCCATCTGATAGTTGGGAAAAGACCTGAAACATCAAGTTAGCTCACAAAACGTGTGTCAGGTCAGGAAGGACCAAAGAACAACATCTAGTCCTGCTGACCCCCTTCTCATACCCTAAATGTAGTCACCCTTTTATCATCAGCTTGAAAGTAAATGAGATTTGTGTAGCTAATTGTTGGGGGAGGGGGCAGCGGGCTAGAACCCATCAGACAGGTTATATAACAAGGTCTCCACACTTCCCATGTCTAGAATCCATCAAGCCAAAGACATTTAGAAGCTGTCATTCTTTGCCACACAGGTAAATTGGCTTGAAAGAGAGTACTGCTTTCATGTAGCGAATGAATCTTTCATTAATAGTCATCTGGCCAAACTGACAAGATTTTGGAGTTAGACAGAAATTGCTGAATTACTCTATCCCCAAAGGGCACCACAGCTTTCGTCAACTCACATCCCTTGGCATGGTGCTAGTGATAAGCTGTCTTTAGGGCTTCTAGCTGCTGGTAAACAGCTATAGCTCTGCTATAGGACTTTGCTTCACTGCAATGAATTTAGCACCAGAGTGGGGGTGAGGGGATGGGCGAGGGAGGACAGGGGAGAAAGCTGGTGTGAAGAACACTGTGAACAAAGAAGGCAGAAGAGTTATCACAAACCATAAAAGTCATATTATGACCTTCAAAGTTCCCCAAAAGGTCTATAGTATAACAGGGTCTAGTGCTGTCAAAACCAGGGATTTCCAAACAAGGTTACTTCCTACTCCCAAAATCAGAGATTGCTAACAGCCTCAGTCCTTTCAACTTCCTTCCTGAAATGAATCTGATATCCAGAGGTTTTTCTCATTTCGCCACCAGGACATCTAATGAGACTAAAACTTCCTGGAAGGAGTTCCAGAGGGATCCAACGAGAAGAAAGGCGATAGCCCCAAACAATCTAAGGTCTGGTGAGGATAATACAACCCTACCCCACTAAGTGCATCCTGAAGGACAGACAGCAGAGCGGAGAGCCCCTGGGAATGAACATCAGCATATACGAAGGTGCCTTCAAAAATGCCTGGTATTTCCAGACTCCCAAATGCCAAGAGTAGTTACCCTGAGTGGGGAGAGTGTGAGTACTTTTAATTTTCTTCTCTATGCTTCTCTGCAGTTACTAATGCTTCTATAATTAACATGTTTATTCGTACAATGGACAGAAGGACAACAGAAGCAGAACAAGATGGCGCTCAAGCCATGCCTACATCTCACTGCCTATGTGATCACAGGGGGGCCACTCTCCTTTGCTCACTTCCAAGCTGTGCAGTTAAGATATAACATAGGTTATGTAACAAGGCAGAAACTAAGTGCATCTTTGCTGAGTTGTGACATTCCGTTAAAATCTTGCAAACTGGTAGAATCAGGAAAATTCCTCTGAGAGAGGAACCCTGAGTTCTGTAGTGTTTTTTCTATTGCTCAATCATGTCTGTCACTAGGAACGTTCCTGATGTTTCCCCCACATTTCCTCCCAATAAATGAAGAAAGACCCTTTAACGCAGCCCCACTTTACCTTCTGTGAGCCTGGCCTGCATCTGCTGTCTGGCCCGTAACCTGTGTTCCACCACAGAGAACCCGTGACTATTAAATCCGTATCTGTAACATACAAGCAGATGGGGAAGGGACAAGGTTAGAGCCCTCAGCCAGAAGGCAGAGACTTTGGAGACATACATGGTTCTATGGCTATACATATAACTTTTAAAAGCAGAAAAGAAAAAAAATGAGAGTCAGTTCTTAAGACTTCCAAGGTCTAAACACCCTGGACCTCCTAGAGAACATGTCAGAACACTATCAAACACAAAGGGAAAGGGAAATTAAAATTTGCAAACAAGCCACCCAGCCAGCTAGCACTGGCTACAGCTCAGCCTCAGCCCTATAGCTGCCCCAGACTTGTATGAGTCCAGCACCCCCTCCTCTTTACCTATGCACCCCCCACACACACCCAGTGGAGCCCACTCTGACAAGCCCGTCTTTCCACCTCCTGCCACTCTATGTCCCCATCCTTTCTGCCTATTAAAATTGTCTTCTCTTCCTGACTCAGACCAAACTCTCCCTCTCCTCGTTCCATAAAGCTGCCAGACACAAATGATCCCTCACCTCTTGGCATTCACTGAGCACTTTGCACCGATCTTTCTCCTGGCTCGGGATCTATATGTATGCTTAAGTTCCCCTACTGGGTTATGATCTCCTTGAGGATCAAGGACATGTCTTACTTCTCCATCACCGTACCACTAGACACTCCACAACGGCAGTGACCTCATCTCTCCTGCTCATCTCTGTCTCTCCAGCCCTACTTGTGGGTCATTGACCTTTGGCCATTCCCCCTTCCTTCCTGCCCTGATACTGGGTGGGAATGACAATATCTCCTTTCCCAGCCACACTAGCCACTGAAGCATGACCGTGCGACTGGGCATGATCACTGAGATACAAGGTGATGCCTACCGGGGAGCTTCTGGGAACCACTCTCCCCAGTATCTAGGCTTCCTTTTCCCTTTCTGCTCTCAGACGTCCCCATGAAAGGACACAACCCTTGTAGCTGGGTAGATGTCTTACAAACAAGAAGCTATGGTCCAGAGAAGTTGGGCCAGAGTCCTGACATTGCCGTACTGCTCAACCAACCCTGCCTACTACAGCTGTTCTGAGAAGAAATAATAACAAATGCCTATTGTTTAAGTCACTTTGTTACTTGCAGCCAAAAACACCTAACAGATAGAGTGGCACATGCATTTGCTGACTTGCTGAATGAATGGGTGAATTTATTCATTAAATTTATTGAGTATGCCAAACAGAGCAAGGAGGCTGAACACACAGGCTCTCCGCTCTCGGCCACTTCTCATCTACAGGATTCTGACAAGTACCGTCACCCTGGAACCTCCAGTGACTTGGACGTTCTAAAGATATCAATCCTATCCTGCAATGTAGCAGAAAGATCTATAACTTGATTGCTAACGCTGAAAAATTTACCTGAAACAAGCACAATAAAGCGGGAAGTGCAGCCTAATAAATGTCACATAGGTGAGTCTTCCAGAAGGCCAGTAATGGCTTCAAAGATGCCTATCAAAACCTCCCAAGGAGGCGCTTCACGATTCTGTTAACAAAAAGTAGGAACTTCTTCGCTTTCTGGGTTTGATGTTGTGAAAATTGCACAGGGATTATAAAGAGAAGGTCTTTACACAGTCTACAAGGATCTCTCTTACAAAAAGCAGCTGCATATATTGACGATTACATTTTCCAGTTTACTGAAGGCTAGGGCTATACTGTCCAATCCAAGAGCCATTAGCCACATGTGTTACTGAGCACTTGAAACGTGGCCAGTCCACACTGACAGGTGCTGGAGAAAAAAATACACTGGATTTGAAAGACTTGGTACAGGAAAACAAGGTAAAGAGCTAATTAATCATTTTTGTGTTGATGATATGTTAAAATGATATGTGGGGAGGTAGAAAAGAGTAAAGGGGGGTCAAATATATGGTGACGGAAGGAGACTTGACTTGGGGTGGTGAAAACACTGCAATATACAGATAATATATTATAGAATTATACACTTGAAACATATATAATTTTATTAACCAATGTTACCCCAATAAATTTAATAAAACTAAAAACTAAATAAATGATAAATAAAATGATATTTAGTATATTAAGTATTTCAATTAAATATAATAATTATCACAAATAATTAAATAGAACATGTTACTAAAATTAATTTCACCTATTCCTTTTTATTATTTTATCACGGCTACTAGAATATTTTAAATTACATATGGGGCTCGCATTATATTTCTACCAGACAGTGCTGGGCAAGGGCATTAGAGTAACAATGTGGAAAAAGCACGTTAACATCAAATACAACTAAAAAACTCTAAAGTCAAATACACCTAAATCCATACCCAAGCTCTCAAGCTTATGGTCTCGTGGTTGTAGCTAAATTATGTAGTTTTCCAGGTTTTAGCATGTGTACATGTTAAACTGAAATCCCAAAACCTACTTTTATGCCTGGCACATGGTATATGTTCACCATGATCCCTGAACATTCCAAGTGCTAGAATAATGTCCACACTGCATGACAGAAAAAAAACATCCCATGCATTCTGCTGGGAAGAAGGCATCCCTGTTACCTCTGGGCCGCTCACCTACCTGTTAATGATGGCTTGGTCCTCCGGGAGACGGAAGACTCTGGGTCTGGGGTTTCCCTCCTGAGGTTCTGGGGTAACACTGCCTATCTCAACAAAACCAAAGCCCATCTTGTAAAGTCCATCCACAGCCTCTCCATGCTTGTCAAAACCTGCAGCAATTCCTACTGGATTTCGGAACTTATGGCCCAGAACTTTCACTTCCTAGGAAGAGGGAGACAAAATCAGAGGTACACAAGGCTACACCAGTGTTTCTTAAGGTTAATTTCTGGCACGTCTATGTCAGAATTCCCTGGGGACCTTGTTAACCATCCGATCCCAGGACCCCTCTCCAGACTAAGGAATCCGAATCTTTGGAGGATGGTGGGCAGAATGGAACTCTGAAGGAATCTATTTTTAGTGGCACTCTGCAGGTTATTCTGATACCTGCCGGAGTTCAAGAGCCATCAGGCTTTGTCATCCAGCACCAAGACTAAGGAGAAAAACTGTGTTGCCACCATGGGTTGGATAGAAGATAGACACTATGTTTTCCAGTTACCGCTAACATTAATCCCTTCTTATCCACTATCCGTGGTGGGAGAGAGTGGCCTGTTGGTGTCAGCCTCTAACTAGTGCTATTCTGAAACAGTGTCAAGCAGCAAAATCCTTGAGTCAGCTTAGGAAGTCAGACCCACCTGGGTCCCTTCTCATCCAGGCTAATTCAAAGCCCAGTGATGTCCCCTAGACATCACTGTGGGGCGCTTGAGGGAGCAAAGTGCTCTGCTAGGCAAAAGTGATGGCTGGGCTCCAGATCCAGGCTGTGGTTAGAGACAGGTTCTTCCCTGTCAGACACTCTTATCCCACTCTTTACTCATTTCTGTTACACCAGGTTCCAGGACATTCAAACTAGCAGTTTGGGATGAGGACAGCTTAAAGAAAAGAATACTCTTTCTGATTCTACAGTGCCCTTCAGTACTTGCGTATGGTAAGTCAGGTAAAATGCCACATCTGCTCAAAATTTCAGGATGGGGACGTGAAAGGAATTCTAAGACAAAAAGGGGAAATGCAGAGAAAGACCCCTCTGATTTATAATAGTGACCCTTCCCCAAAGAGGTCTGTATGCGTCTTATTTGTTGTCCTCATGTTCACAGCATTCTGATGTCCCCCATGTGGTAAGAGTCTCTGAGATGGAAACTGGCGGGGCTTACAGGATGCAGATCCTAGGACACGGATTCTTGTTTTGTTTGTTGCTGTAACCCTGGCACCCAGAAGAGCAGCAGGCACATGGTGGGGCCCATGTGTTAATGTAGGACTGAATGATGCTGAGACAGGTTTTTATATGCCTTCCTCAAAGGGCATGGCTAGACATGCCTATGTCACATTAGATGATTAATGACTGGCATGCTTCCACATTTTGCAGAGGTGAAGACTGAGCTACCTGAGACCTCAGCAAGGCAGGCCAGTGGCTAAGGAGATGGTTGCCAAGTCAGACTCCATAGGTTTGAATCCTGGCTGTGTGACTGTGGGTAAGTCATTTAACTACTCACTGCCTCAGTTTCTTGATGTATAGATGAGGATGAGTTTTTCATCAGGGCTAACTCGGGACTCTGATTTTTCAAAAGAATCAGCACCAGCTTTGTAAATTAGGGGACACTGACCTTCACTTTGTATTGCACATGGTGTTTCAAGATCACCTACCAGCATGTCAGAGTCTTGAAACGTGGCACGAGGAATGAGCCCCAGGGAGGTGACATGAACAGCCAGCCTGTGGGCTGACTCGGGGTCCAGCAGCCCCTGTAGAGTCGGCATCAAGTATTCAGCATAGAAATGCTCATCCCCCGTGGCCGTCAGGTAGGAGGCGAAGAGAAGTCCTCCACCCCCCAGGATGACCAGGGCATCCTGGGCCCGCTTCTGGAAAAAAGAGCCCATTGTCCAGGCTGTATGCAGCACCCTCTCTGAGCCCTTTACACCCACACACAGAGGACATAATCACATGTCACATGAATGATGTCCCTAGCTGGTCTCCGTTATTTCTACTCTTGCTCACACATAAGCCTCTATAATCAAAAGCTGTAACTACACTTCTGCTGACACACACTCTTCTGGCCCTGAAGGACTCCAGGCCTGAGTTTCAATAGAGACAGTACTGGCCCCTAAGGGACATGTGGTGGGTATTTGGGAGGGGATTTTAATAGATTTAGTGAGCAGGAGTCAGTGAAGTCAGACATCCTGCATTGTTTTAGACTTTCTGGCAGATGAATTGTGCTGGTCATGTATGACTGTTGAACATCCTACTGATATTCAGTAGATAAAAAATACCTACTCATGTTAGCTGAGCCTAGAACCAAACTATATTTCACCAAATAAACACAAACTGTCTCCTGCAGTTTTTATGTGCATTGACTTTGGCAGGAATACAATTACCTTGTAAATAGAGGGATGACTATACAGTTTTGCATAGAACATTACCAAGAATTGTTCACTATCTCAGAAAACCCCGTTAGGAATGGTACAGTGCTTTAGTTGGGGCAATTGACAAACATACTTGTAGCACTAGAATTTCTAAGTAGAGGCTTAAACACTTGACTGTCTCAGTAGGTGAGTCATGCCCTAACATTTACATATTGAAATACATATTTTATTATAAATTAATTTCTCTTTACATTCCAGTTAGGGCTTTATGTTGACTTTTAAAAATTATACACAGAAAGATTACATTACACATAACTTCTATTTCAGGATAATAAAGGGGGTTGCAAAATATTTTTTTTTTTAAGGAGCATTAGGTCTTACTGGGTGAAGAACCACTCTCCTAGCTCAAATCTGGTTCATACTTTTCTCTAATATTCACTGCCAGATGTTGTCACTCATTCATTCATTAATTCAATCATTCATCAACTAGTGATTGAGCACTCATAGGTGGGCTAAACAGACCAAGTCCCCGCCTTCATGGGGAATACAATCTTATGAGGAGACAGAAATCAATGATCATGCAAATATGTAACTGTGACAATTGCTATGAAGAAAAAAGTACTATAGGGTAATGGAAGAACCCAACCTTATAAAAGAGGTAGGTAGCCTTCCTTGAGGAAGTGACACTGATATTAAGAGGGTAAATAGGAGTTAACTAGGAGGCAGTGGGGGTAGAAAAAGTCAAAGGGCTCTTTCCGTGGCAGAGGAGACTGTGATGCACCCAAGGAATGGGGGGAGAGGAAAGGTTTGTTTGGAACCAAGGAGTAAAAGTATGGCTTGAAAAAGAAGTTGGGGAGACAGGCAGAGGTTTTGGCCAGAATTAAGATTTCGGTTTGTTCCCTAAACAAAGACGTGACATGATCAGATTTGCCTTTAAGTATCACTCTTGGCTGTTGATTGATACAGATCAAGTATTCATTTGTCTCTCTCCTGGTCTCCAGATTGAGGGAACGCCCCTTAATGTCAATCAACAAATATGTGAGCACCGTTAGTTACATAGAGCCCTCGCCCTAAAATTTTATCTAGGATTGGGACGTGTCTTCTTGTAATTTCATTCCACGTTGGATGCTGCACACAGTGCTAGGAGACCGAGTGTTCACTGAGCTCCTCTGTGCCAGGCTCATTAAGTTTGTCCCACGTGCGCTGACATCCACCCAGACACGCACGTGCCGTTTACACACAGACCGAGTACGTGAACAAATGCACACTCACTAGCCTTTGCACACACACACACGGGCCCACGCTCTCGGAGCCGCCTCCCGTCCACATCGCGCCGGGGCTAGCCCTGCATTCCCCACTAGCCTTGCTCTCATTCGGACTCTCTCGCCACTGGAAGAGCCCCAGTTTCTAAACTCACTTTCAGCTGTCTCCACGCCATGCTCCTTCCGCCACTAGGCCTGCCTCTGTCCCATTTCCATTGGAGGAGATGGTGGGAAGACGTCTAATCCCTGCCCCCGAGGCTGCCAACTCACCAATCGTCGGGCAGAAGGGTGGGTAGGGCGCCTCTGCTCCACCCCGAGGACCTGGTTGGACGCTGGAGCGCGCGCGCGCGGGCGCAATCGCAACAGCCACGCCTCTTCCGCTCGCCAGCCGGACTTCCGGTGTTCTTTCTGGGCGTCGCGGAAGTGCAGTTAGGCGGAGGGCGGAGGTCGTCGCGGAGTTTGTCAGCGTCCTTGCTACCTGGACAAAGATAGCTTATATGTGGTCTTCATTTCTAAGCAATACTGTCACCAAATTTTATGATCATTTAAGTTAAACATTTTATTGATATGCTTTAGGTAAAGCATGTATTGAGAAAGTATATATCAGGCACTTTATAAAAAGTTGAAATGAATTACAGCACTAAAATATCTGCGTAGACTTTAAAGAAGATTCCATCAACATCAGGTTTCGCTTTAAAATGCTTAAAATGTGTATCTGTTTCTATGTATGTACATATGTTTATGAGGAAAATTAAGACTAATTGAAGGTACACTGCACCCACACCATTTCATTGCAGCACAGACTTGGACTCCTCTGCTAAGAAATCTTCCAAATAAATTGCAGTCTTTTTCCTAGCATTTGAAACATTTCAGTTTTATAGTTGTAGTTCTCACTACTGTCCCCCAAGTACAGCCCCACACACAGACAGACACACAGAACTATTTCTCTATAAATACCTTCCACTTTCTCACTTCTATGCATTTAACTTACATTGACTCCTCTGCTAAGATGCCGATTTCATCTGCCTAAATGTAGCCATCCTTATATGGTCAGTTCAAGTGCTGGAAAGAATTTCTTCCTCAGCTGAACCTTCATAAATGTAGGCTGTACCTTTCTAGTAGCATTTTCTTTATTAACTACAATTATTGTCTTTTCTTTCCTAATTAGACTAAACTTTTTTAAAGTAGGCGCCATACCACATTAATCTTCCATTTGATTACTGCAGTGTTTTTAAAACAGGGATGTATTGGGGTAAACATTTAAGAAAATTTTTAATTTTAGTGTCCAAGTCCATAATGATTTTAAAGAGTAATTGTAAGCATCATTTGGATAACCAGCTGAACTCTGAAACCTGCCAAGTGATTTCAGTGTCCAAGTTTATTTTGGCACCAAGAAAGAGAACTGGTTAAATATATAAATGATGAATGTGCTACAGGTAACCAAATGACACAGGTTTTTTCAGCAAGTTAAAGAAAATTGAGAGAATTGACTCTTTCCTACTGCATGACAAATTCAAAAGGATCTATGCAGCTGTAGGCCAGAACCATGTATATCTGACAAGTGGCTATTCAGCAAATTTGAATTTCATTGGTTTTCAGTTTTGTATTCATTTTTTCGTTAAATATTTATTCTTTGGCTTTTATGGTTATATAACATTTAGGATAGAGTTATATAAGAGATTTAGGACAGAATAAATATTTAAGAAACAATACAATAATTTAAATCCGTGGTTTTCTTTTTTGGGAAAACAACACATTACTCAATTTTCAGCAACACTGACTTAGCTATTCATCATCCTGTACTCCCTTACAGCTTAGACTTAGCAAATAAAGATCTATTATAAAGCTGAAAGCATATCCAGTTGTGTAGACACAGATGGTGGTGCCCCAGCTACGGTATAAAGGCCCATTGCTCTATTGATCTTTGTTTTCAGCTTACAGGAACTCCACCTGGATCCTTAAAACAAAACAAAACAAAACCTTTTGTTTCCTTGACAAATGATTCCCAATTCCTAAACAAATAATACTAATAAATAAGACAAACCCACTAATAATATATTTAAAGTCGCAGGCAGCTGCTGAGCCTCCACACTTTTCGCGCTCATAGTTCACAGAGAATATGTTCTTCAAAAGAAGAACCTGGCTTTGGTTATACATCAGAACAAGTATACTTCTAGGAACTGAGCTAAATAACCCAGAGCAACATGGTAAAAATAATTGTTATCAGCTTAACAGGTTTCACTGCAGCTTTGAGAAAGCAGAAAATTATTGCCGTGCCCAGGGAGGACACCTTGCTTACACTTGGAACCAGGAGGTTCAAGATCTCATCTGGAACTTTCTGGAAGAAGGGAAGAAGTGGTGGATTGGGCACAATTTAATGCTGCTGGGAAAATATCAAGAAAGAAACAATCCAGGTAAGGCTCTGAGGTTTAGTGTTTATTAAGGAAATTTCCTTGCTTTTATTCTGGAACAGGAAAGAGAAAAAATTTAAATCTTTCTGCCTTTGTATACAGAAAAATCAGTCACTTTACTTCATTACCATTATTCCTCTGAAATATTTCCAGTTTTGTGCTATAGCCTTTGATTTATCTGTGTAGCAAAGATGATGAGATTTTCTCAGTCTATCAAAAGTTAACTTACCTAATATTTCACTGAAAGTTTTGTGCAAATTCTGAAGTAGGAAACCATTTCCGCCCCTCTTTCTCCCACCTCCCCCCACTATTCCAGTTCAAGCCATTGTTTCTCAGTCTAGTTGTGTAGGACACAGCTCCCTGGCCCATGCTGGGGAGCCTTGCTTATGAGCCTTGCATTCCCCCCCGCTGAGGCATTCGGTTGCTAGCCTCTGGTCAGCCGCTCACGGCAGCTTACGGCAGCTCCCAGCAGCTCCTGCGGGCTGCTGGCCACTCATGGCAGCACACAGTAGTCCCCAGCAGCAAACAGCAGCCTGCAGCAGTTCACGCCAACCTCCAGCAGCTCACCACCAACCTCCGGCTGCTCACGGCAGCCCAGCTCCAGGGAAAGCTGTTCACAATCTTAGCTGTAGAGGGCAGAGCTCACTGGCCCATGTGGGAATTGAACCTGGCGACCTCGGCATTAGGAGCACGGCGCTCCAACCACCTGAGCCACTGGACCGGCCCCGTGAAACCTTTTATGGTCACTTTTTTCCTGATAAATATCTCTTCATCATTCTTGGCTACAAGTTTCCTAATGCAGAAACTAGAAATTATTTATCTGTTGTCTTTATTAGATAGACATATTCAAAATTATGCACCATAATCTTGTGGTCTTAGAGAAAAATCCAAGGCATTTATATCATAATCATCTTCATTGAAGTCTAGGTAAAGTAATGCTAAGCCTTGTGATAAAGAACACATAATATGAAAAATATAAACAATCTATAATATGTGAGGGGAAATCCTCAATTTTCATCTATTGAAAACTAGCAAAATTTGATTTTCATATTTAATTTCTTTTTAACGTTTGACTTTTGAGGATGAGACTCATCTGGGTCTGGTCTCTCTTCCACAGATGTCACAGCCCACTGGGCCACAAAGCCCACCAGGTGCACTTACATGTCCAGAAAGTCCAATCGGATCACCTCAAAAGTAGACTTATGCTCACTGAGGCATTATTTCATTTGCCAGGCTGGTAAGTGATGAAGCTACAATCTGCCAAAAACTAACTTTAGAAACTGATTCTAAATAAAGAGAATATGTGAGTGCATGTTAGCAAGTCCATGAATGATAGACCATAGGACCTATATAAAGATCTTGATTTTCATGATAATGATTAGAGTAAGAAACTGTTCATTTGGAGTGGCTTTCTTATGCATCTCACTCTGGTAGCTGGAAGTGCTGTGCCTTGATGTTCCCTTCATTGCATGGGCAGAGTGTGTGAGAAAGTGTATTATTGGTAAGCCCCATGTGTGTAGTTGGGTGTTTTTTGTTTTTGTTTTTTTTAATTAAGCAATGTTTTTCATGGTGGTGGTTACATAAAACATTTCTTAGCTCATGAATTCTCAGAGAGCTTATGATGTCTCAGATTATTTAGGTAAAAATTCTGTTCCATTTTTTTTAAAATCACAAATACATTCTTACTAAAATAAGCATCTATGAGTGTTTCATAAAAGAGAATACATTGCAATACTTCTCTATCACAAGAAATATTTCTCTGTTACAGTATTCCTCAACTACTGGGTATTGAAAGGACCCAGTATTTCAATGTAATGAATTTCTAGCTTCAAATCTCTCATTCTTACCATTTCAAGCTCTGACTGATTTTGCCATTATAGCATGCTGTTGTTAATGAGACCAACGTTGTGAGCCTAATCTCCGCACAAGTCCAAAGGTCATGTGTTTCATTCTCACAAACTGCATCCCTAAAATTGGCCGGCCATCTTACAGTTGTGAACTATTTTTCATCATCTTCAGAACTGCCAAAGCAACTCCTAAATAACTTAAATGATGACGAATATCCATCCATCTTTCACTCTCCAAGAGTTGAGTTTTTAGACATTCTCAACTATTCTTGGTTTTGGAGTGAAAATGTATTTTCTGATATCATTCATGTACTTGCAAGAGATTATGGTTATGAAATATAGAATGTTTGTGAGGAAGATAATCTTGGACAAAAAAGAATTCCATTCGATTAATCTAAGCCAGTTCTGCAAATTCTGAGCTTACATTCCCATAATGAGAGGAAGAATGTTATAATAGTACGGCTAAGAACTCAGGCTCTAGAGTCATGAGTTCATGAGTCAGAGTCTTGAGTTCATGTCTTGTTTCTATGACTTTTCAGCTGTGACACCTGGGCAAGCAGCTTAACCTCTGTGCAGTCCAGTTTCCTTCAAAGGATTGTTATTAGAATTAAGATAATACAAGTGAAGTGCTTGAACAATGCCTGGCATAATATTGTAATTATTACTGTTAGTATTATATTATTGTGCAATTTCTATTTTTTGTTCAAAATTTATTTTCTGCTTCTAGATAGTTTCACATTCACGTCAAAGTGAAAACACTGAGAGATCCAATATTGTTAGTTAACCTTTAAAACTAAAGTATTTGCACAATATAATTGTTTAGAAGTATTTAGATACAGCTATCATTGTCATAGTGTTTACACATTTTATTATGAACTTAAGAAATACTTTTCCAGGATAACATATTAGTGGGAGAAGTATTTGTAAATTTGTTCCTTAACATTCAAAAGGTAAGTCTAATGCTTTGTGTTATCATAAAGTGTTACTGAGGTTACAGATTGACTGTATCACAGTGGAATAGTTGAACTCATGAATTTTTCTTCATTTACTATAAAAACAAGCACTTAAAGATTAAGCTCACATATAGAAGTATTCCTTTCTAAGATATTTTTATTTCCAGAATGTTTGAATAAGAAGTTGAAAGTTTGTGTTCAAAGTGGTATTGTAATTGGGTTGATATTCACCTTGTATGTACCAAGGCAGACATACTGGTTGTGTAAACTTTGAAATACTTCTATGCCCTTGGTAAAGTAAAATAATATAAACTCATTGCTTCAAACTAATTATCATAGGATGACATGACAACCATTAATAAATGGATTTCTGTCCTGGCAACCTCTGAAAAATATTTGTAGCACTATCTGCCATCTCTGCTAAGATCACAGTGTCACACATCCATTTGAGACACTCTGTGCTTTAGGAGAATCATCAGTTTACCATTATCCTTAAATTGCATACTTGTTACTACTTCTAAATAAGTTAGCTTTGACTTTGTTCTAGTTTAAGTAGTAAGTGGGTATGTTTTGATATTTATAAAATCAGTAGTTTGTAATAAAATACTAAACACAAGTTCCTACAACCCTGGGTGAAAAGAATGGATCTAAGAAATAATCACCAATGACTGCTAACATCATAGAGAGAGAGAGAAAGACATTATGTGACTCCTGACAGAAGTACTTGGCACCATCTACTAAATATTCTTATAAAAAGTAGAACTTGAACCTGACTAAGCCTCTAGAGCCAACTAGTTTACAGGAAGTAAGAGAACCCAGGAACATGTTAGATGGTACACAAAAACATGTACAAGAATATTTATAGCAGCTTCATTTATAATAGCCCAAAACTGGAAATGACCCAGATGTTCTTCAGTAGATGAACGGTTAAATAACGGTGGTACATACATCTATGTCATGGAATACTGTCCAGCAATAAAAATAAAGTATTCATACACACAACAACCTGGATTAATCTCCAGAGAATTCTGCTGAGTTAAACAAGATCAATCTCAACATGCTACGTACTGTATGATCCCATTTATTTAATATTCTTGAAATGAAATGACAAAAGTCTAGGATGGAGAATAAATCAGTAGTTGTCAGGGGCTAAGAAAGGGGTAAGGGCAGGAGGGAAGTAGGCGTGGCTATTAAAGGGCCACATGAGGGGTCCTTATAATGATGGAAAATTTATCTTGTCAGTATCAATGTCAATATCCTGGTTATACTATAGTTTTGCAAGATGTTGTCCTTGGGAGAAACTGAATAAAGGGAATGTAGCATCTCTCTATTATTTCTTAACAACTGCAGATGAATCTACAATTATCTCAAAATAGTAAGTTTAATTTTTTACAAAGAAAGAAAAAATGCCCCCAATGTATGTATACACATCACTTAGGAAGTATTCTTGCCAAAAATTAGAGAAATGCAAATGTAAAATAAACTGAGATACCATTTCCCACCTATCAGATTGGCATAAATCCGCAAACTTAACGTATTCTGTTGGCAAGACCATTGAGGAATAGGCAATCTCATAAATTGTTAGTGGGGATACAATAAGATACAATCATTATGCAGAGGAATTTAGCAATCTCTAGCAAAATTAGATATATATTTACCCTTTGACCCAGCAATCCTGCTGCTAGGAATCTATCCCAAAAGTCCACTGGCAAAAATACAAAAAAGACACATACATAAGGCTATTCATGGTAGCCTTTGTAATAGCAAAGAGTAGAAGCAATTCACATACCTATCAAGAGGGGACTGGTTGTAAAAAGAAGGAAGATCTCTACTGCAGTGGGGTTACATCTATAATATGTTTTTTTAGTGGGAAAAAAGCAAGTGTAGAACTACTACTTTATGCTACTTTAATCTAAGAAAGGGGTAATATGAATAGATGTGCATATTCATACAAATATATGTATGAACATAATAGAAAAACAAAAACTATGGAAATGATTACCTATAGGGGAGGGGGGAGTAGAATAGAAAGGACAAAGAAGGAATTTAAACCTTTCTGAATGTACTTTGTTTAATAGTTTTGACATTGGAACTCTATAAGGGTTTTACATAATTAGAAAACAAATTTAAAATGAAAAAAAGCAATCCCTAAAAATAAGGAAAAAGAGAGCAGGAGAGGAACTAGTCGTACCAAGTTTAGATAATTTTTAAGGGAATTTTGCTCAAGAGCAGGAATGAATTGAAGCGATAATTCCTGAGGCAATGTAAATTGTGGGGTTTTTTTTCCTTAAGATGGGAAATATAGTATTCTAGGACAGTGTTCTTGATCCAAGCTAGTGTGCTACTAGAGAATTTCATTTTGAGTAGGAGCACAGGGAGATTGTAGTAACAGGAGAGAAGGAGGTGTCTGTGGGTACAGATGCTGGTAGGTGGGCAGATTTGATGGAGTGCGTGGAAAGACTTAATTGCTTCCATATTTCCCTTGCTTCTACATTTCCCCTTGAGGCAGAAAGCCAGGTTATCACTTGACCTGACACTGAGGATCAGGGAGACTCCTAGTTGGAGATTTGAGTAGAAGTGGGAAAGGGTCATCTAGGAGAGTGGAAGCAGGAATAGACTCGGGGAATACAGTATGATTGCTAGGCAATGTGAAGGCAGGCCTTTGGGGTTTGTGATCCTGAGTTTAAACTGAGAGATAGTCAATTAGGTTGTAGAACTTTCTCTGCCATGTTCAGCAGCGTGATGAGAAACACCAACTTTACACAAGGCACATTCAAGAATGTTATTGTCCATCTTCTGAACTCTTTTATCTCTACCAATAGGAATTATAGACTACAAAGGAGAATATTATGCTTAGAATGTAATTTCTTAAAATGAACTTAATTCTCTGTCTTCTCGGTGTTGACCCAATCAGAGGACCTAAGTTTGAGATGTTGGATCACATAAGGTGATATGACTGTGCTCCAGAGCAAAAGAACTATTTCAGAATTCCTACATTATTGTTCTTTAAACAAAATGGATACTCTTTCATTTGTTTTCTTGATTATCACGTATGTGCTTGTAATGCTTATTTTATAGACTTACAGTTAGAGCTGTATCCTGTAAATTAACTTTTGCATTGATCTCCAAATAGATGCCTTTTCAGACCGAGATGCCAGTTATGAAAGAAATGCAAATAATTCTCATTTACATTGGACGTGCAAGAAGACAAAAAGAGAAGTTGCAATACCGAGAAACAAAATGACCTCAGGTAATGTGTGGTGAAATCAATTTCTTGCCCTAAAGGATGCACAAGACTGAATTAATGCTGAAATATGTCATCATAACAGGTATCCAATAAATATTGATTGCATTCTATTTTGTCTGATCTTAATATTGCAGTCTTTGCTTTTACTTTATAAATTATAAATACTTAGTTTCTTGATATTCCTTTGGCCACCCTCTTTTTACATATGTCTGAATAAAAGACAAAGTTTTTTCCCCCAAAATGTCCCACCAAAAAAAGAGAGGCTTCTTAAAGTCTTTGCAAAGTCCTTCAAATTGCGGTGTTGTCATGTGGTTTTTAAAATTTTGAAAAACAAATACCTTTTGGGGAAGATGCATTAGCCTGAAGTGAACTCAATCAATATCAGTGTTGGATGATTATAGCGATCACCTGATAGAATGGGTGGAAAAAGAGACAAATTTAAAGTGGATTTAGTGATTATTCTTAGGGGTAGGACCTCACAGCTTCAAGTGTTAGATGCCCTTGTCAACAAGCCCTTTATCCCTTAAAAGAGCTGGACAAGGTGGGAGACGTTTATAAACCAAAGTGAGCAGGGTTACTTTCATTATGTGGAGCAAAGGGAAGTCTTGGAGCAGGGGTATGTAACTTGCACTGAGCAGGCAAGTGCTGATTGGTTGACCTGGGCCTACTTTTTCTAGAAGAGCCCAGCATAGAAACTTTCTCAAGTTTTGGTTTGCTGAAGTGGGACTTAGCATCTGAGTGGCTCCATCCCACATCACTTCTGTTCTGTATTACCTGCACTGTGGATAGTAATTTTTCTGCAGCATTTGTAGTTTTCTTGAAATCCTCTAATACCATTTATTTCTCTTTTAATTTATCTCAGTCTTATGCATTTTAGCTTCAGTTGATTTATCCTTAAGACTTTGTATTAAGGATGTTAAATAGCTTTCTGAATTTTTTTTCTGTTGATAATTTTCAGAGATATAATTTCCTCTGAGTCCTCTGGATTCAATTCCCAGATTCTATGATATCCGTGGGCTCCCTTTTGGTTTTTGGTTTTCCTTATCTTTTAAGGCAAGATCTTTTCAAACACAATGTTTGTCTGGAGACTGAGAAATTGGGTCACTCTTAGTTCAGCAGCCTGTTGGCTTAGGTAGTGATCATAACCCCTTTCTAGTCAGTTCCCTGTTCCCAGCAATCTATTGACCTAATAACCCTAATCCAAGGTGACATTTTCCTCAATTCTACATACATTGCTTTAATTTTCACATTGTTACACCCATTACCCAGTTGAGAAAATCAAGGCTTCATAGTTATGGTAAAAGGCAAACCAGCTCTGGAGCCCTGGTCTTTTGATGCAGAATCCAGTTTCTTCTACCCTCCATCCTGTGTGCCTTGATAAAAAGACATGGTATATGATCAGAAGAGCATCTCAGGACTCTGTCCTCCCCCAGCAGTAGTAGCTACAGTGATTCTGCTGATAAATGTACATGACAGTGCTGTGAACAACAGAAAGTGTTATAGGAAAAGAGAGGGAGGGCAAAGGAGGCTTGCTGTAGTTTTAGTGGTCTCAAACGCTCATGCCTTGAAAGAAGTCAGCATAAGGTAATAGCAGATAGGCATGTTAACACACTGATATTGCCTTCAGAGCATAGTTTTCTTGCTGGAAAATGTGGAAGGAGAATGAAAGCAGTAATGATGATCTGGTAAAATGCTGTAAATGATCATTTTCTAAAAGTCTATCAGAAATATACTCTAATTTGTTAATAATGAGCTCTTCTTAGTAAAATTATGACAGGTATTTCTGCAGTGATGTTTATCTACTGGCTACTTTATGATTGATGTGATTTAATATTTATTTTCATATCAAGTGTAGCTGAAGAGTAAGCAAAGGGATTACACATTAGTGATTTGTAATGCTTCAGCTTCAGAATTCTAATTTGTCTACAGATTTATCAATAGTGGGAAATGATCACTCTGGTTTCCTATATATAAAACAATCTGCATGTTTAGCCAAGAATAAAACATTCACAAATAAAATAGGAAGAAATATTTCTATCCTAGGCTTTTACTTGAACTTAATCTACTTTTTTTTTTCTACAGGAGCCATTCATCTTTCAACCACATGTCACCAACGTGCTTGTGCTAACCTTGTAAGTACTTACATTCACAATACACATCTTGGAATATTAGTCTCTTTGCCATCCCTTGTGGGTCCTGATAGACCCACAAGGGTCTATCATAGAGTGCTCTGAACAATAGTTTTCTAATAAGGAAAGGAAGGCGCTTAAGTGCAGGAAAGAATCAGGTTTAATGGATGCATTATTAAAGACATTTTTAAAACCTGTCTTTGGCTTTTTTTTTTTTTCGTATAATTCATTTGTTGTTTGTTTGTTTGTTTATTTCCTGCTTCATTCCAGAAAGGACTTATGGCATCTTACAAAACTAAATGCAATGCAATAAAATTTTAAAACTTTTTTATAAAAGGAAAAAAGTAAGAAATCTTAGTGAAAGGAAAATAAAGGTAGAAACTCTGCATAACCTATAAAATTTCACCTTCAAGAAATTTCTCAGCCTTTTTGTCTTTGTGTCCTACATAGAAATCTTTTAGTGGATGTCTAAATATAGATTTACAATTATTTGATCCACTGCAAAAAAAAAATGTTTTATCAGTATAAAAGAGAACATGGGGCGGTGGCCGGATTGCTCCGTTGGTTAGAACGGGAGCTCTCAACAACAAGGTTGCCGGTTCAATTCCCACATGGGCTGTGCCCCCTGTAACTAAAGATTGAAAACAGCGACTGAACTTGGAGCTGAGCTGCACCCTCCACAACTAGATTAAAGGACAACATCTTGAAGCTGATGGCCCTGGAGAAGCACACTGTTCCCCAATACTCCCCAATAAAAATTTTTTTTAAAAAGAACAGGGATGAACTAAAAATCCCTTAAGTCAGTATTTCTCAAGCAATGTTCTGCAGAATAACAACCAGCATTTGCTTAAAGTGTTATTAGAAGGAAACAAACTTTTTTGAGTGTAGAACTTCTCAGAGCCCTTCAATGACCCGAACCTAACTTCTCACATCTTCACCACTATGACCCAGTCCAAGCCACCGTCATCTCCCATCTGAACTTTGCATCTATCCCCTATTAATCTCCCTGCTTTGGGCTTTGGCCCCTTTCTATCAGTGCTCAACACAGCAGTGAGAGGAGCCTGCACGACAGAAGTCAGATCATGCTCTGCTCCTCAAAGCCCCCTTCCCATTTCATTCAAAGTAGAATCACACTCTTCTCAATTGCCTGACACAGGACATGCTCTCCCACCCCATCCCTTATTCCCACCCCAGCCCCAGGATCTTTTTTATCTCCCCTCCTACCATTTTTGCTCATCTAGCTTCCTTGTTCTTCAAATAAAACCAGAAGGCTGTGGCCTCCAGCCCTTTGCGCTTGTCCAATGTCCTTCTCCAATATAGTGACTTAGCTTTCTCTCTCCCTTTATTCAATTCTCAGCAAAAATGCCCTTTCCTGACATTTCAGCACCTTCTCTGACATACACGCTTTCTTTGTTTACTCTTACTTTTTTTTCTTCATGGCACTTTTTGAATACGTGATATAATTTGTCTCTCTGTATCCACCACTAAAATGGATGCTTCATGAGGGCAAGAACTTGGCTCATTTTGTGTATTGCTGTATCCCCAGTTCCCCAGAACATTGCTTAGCACCTGGTGGATGTTTAATTATAATTTATTGAATGGTTGACAATAAATACACTAAGGTAAATTGTGAATCTTAAAGAGGATAATACAGTATGCTGCTTTCTCAAAATTGTTTGAGCACAGGATCTTTTTGAGAGAAAGGTCTGTTAATATCTCACGGGACATGAGAGTTCCAGAGCAATTTTGGAAATACTGCTTTAATTTTCATTATTTGGTAATACCAGATTTAGCCTTTTCCTTTCCATATTTTTATCTTTTAGTCCAAGACCCTGTGCCATTCTATCAGCCCATTTCCTTCAGCACTACCCAAAGTCACGCAGCAGGGAGTATCAGTCATATCGGTACCTACCAGCCAGCTTCTCCCTGTGATCACAGAGCTCAGCAGGCCTGCATCTGTTACACATGCTGAAAAAGCTCTCGTAGAAATAACTTCAAGCCCCAAAGAGGACTCATATTCAGATGTCTTCACCACTCATCTACAAGCATCCTTTCAGAATGCCTCTGCTCAGGTAAATACAGAACTGGGTACCTCTGTGATACTGAAAAAGCACTTTTATTCTTTTTTTCTATTTAGGTGATGCTTCATGAATAGTGATGCTAGAAGGAGCCTGGTTCACCCTTTACCTCTGAGCAGAACTACACCTGAGAATGCCTGACAGACAAGTATATATCCCAGTTAAAAGCAAAACCAAAACAAGTCCATGAAAGTATTCCATAATGGGTTGTATACCCATTTCAGTATTGAATGTCTTATTATTATTTAATGTTATTATATTTAGTGCTTCAAATGGGAAGGAACCTTTGTTCACCTGCCCCACTTTTTCAGCAGCAGCAAAACCCCTGGACAACTCCGACTCACCATCTCAACTCCCTTTCACCTTTGTTCCCTTTTTCCCACAAATTGAAGAAAAACGCAACAGCCACAGTATTGACTGAAGAAAATCATCCTGCTTCTCCCCATCTTTTTTGTTTTAAACACAAGCCTTCCTTGTGTGCAGTCTAACATTTCCCTGCTAGAAAAGAATCCTGTTTACTCTGGATCTGCTTTCACTGGTAATGAGTTAGCATTGTGTTCTACTGGGGGGGAAACCAGCCTACAGTGGCTTAAACGAAGAGTGTTTGTTTGCCTTAACTAGAACTCTGAAGGTAGACTGTCCAAAAGAGTCTACAGATAAATTATTAGAAATATTAAGAGAATTTAGCAGTGGTGCTGAATATCATCAGATCAGTATACTAAAGTTATTTGTATTATTACACATCAGCAACAATCAGGAATTAGATTTAAAAATATATATAATAGCAAGTACCTGGGAGTAAATCTAACCAAAGGTATGTACAACTTCTATAGACACAATTATAAGGCTTGAGTGAGAGACATTAAAGAAAAGCTAAGTAAATGGTGAGACCTACTGCAATTCAGCCCTCATTACACGTTCTGCTCTAAAATATTGAATAAGGCATCCTCAGTGACCTGCCTGGCTAGAGCTACAATGGCATTAAATATAAGACCTGACCTCCACTGCTAAACGTGCAGTTGTGTGGCCACTGTGTCTCGTATCTTCATTCCTTCTTATTTACATCTCAGTCCCAAAGTATAAAACCAAAAATGGGTGGTCCTCAATTGTAGGGCCCACGAGGGCAGGATCACAATTGACTTTAACTGCTCCAACTTCCGAGCCTAGCAGTACACAGTAGGCATTTAATAAGGACTTACTGAATTCATGATTGAATTAAGCTGTAAGTGGGTTCTTCTCTAGAAATTGGGCCAAGTAGTTGGAATAAACAGATTTGTCTCAGGGTTGGACTTTCAGTTCAGAAGAAGTAGCCTCTTACACTTTGGGACCATGTCCAGTGTTCTAGGCTTGTTTTCTCAGATGTTTTCTGCTTCCCGCCTCCTGCCATGTGGTATTTCAAGTACTTCCCTCTTGAACATGAACTCTTGGATTGAGGGAGATAAACACAATGGGAAACCCAGGGGGATAAACATACGTACTTCTGAATAGAAATTTTGTTTTTGTTGTTTTGATTCCCAAGTTTCCCTCACTTTTGATCATGGCCATAGACTTAAACTTACTCTTACAAATTTTATTTCCAGATTCATTTGTCCTTGGATCAATCATTATATAACCTTGTTATCCATTTTCTCTACTGTATGGGAGAAGTGAAAATAAATTCTATCTATTTGCAGAAAAGCTTCTGAAAGTAATAACTTATGGAGAGCCTGTGATTCATAGAGCTTGTAATGTCATCAAAGGTCAGCTCTCGTTAAACCAATGTCTCAAACTACTAAAGTGCAATGATTATATATAAATAATTTTCACAAAATTCTTTGTTCCCAATAGGTCATGGATGAGATAGCCGGGAACTTTAGCAAAGCATTTCATGGTTCACAAGCTCACAACAAATTACAGAAAGCTTGCGAGATACTCCAGAAGCTGACAGCCTTTATTCCAGGATTTTCTGAGTCAGTTCAGGTAAGCAGAGGATGACTGAGAGGGAACAAGGCCTGAGAAAGGGGAAAGTGAAAAACAGAAAAAGTATAACAAAATAGAAAAAATATATATATAATCTGGAGATTACTCTTTGTACAGAATTTAGCCATTATAAATATTTTGTGGAAACTCAATTTAAATATTAGCAAGTATATTTATACCTTTAAAACTGAAGATTGTGAAAAAAAATTGACCACTAGTGACATTCTCAGACATGCTGTGTTTATTTTCTTTTGTTCATTTGTCATGTTACTGCCTTTCTGATGTGTTTGTTAGGAGCAATCATGGGAGACAAAAGTAGATCCACACCTTGCCATACAGTGGTGCAGCCTTGAAACAGGCATCAAAAATCAGTACCTGCATGATCTTTGCATTTGTTGGAAACACATTTGCCATTGTACTTCCCCGTAATTATTCATGCCTCTTTCTACTCCCTACACATGAGTAAATTAAGGTGGTAGGATTAGTGAGAACTTTAATTTTCTTTTTTCCATTTCCTATATTTTCAAGTGTTTTGCAATAAGTGTATAAATGCAGTCTGTATTGGTTTATTTGGACTTTATAATTATAGAGCTGATACATGCTTGTTGTTTAAAAAATCAGAACAAAACATAAAAAGCAGAGCCTTCACCATCTTTGTTCTTCTGCCAACCTCATTCTCTAGATGTAACCAGTTGTTAGTTTAGTCTTAATTTGCTGCGCATAATCTTCCAAACTTTTCTTTATGCATACACAAGTTTGTTGGTTTGTTTTGTTTTAACAAAAATGGGGTTAAAGTATACAGATTTTTCTATCCCTTGATTTTTTACTTAATAAAAAACATCATGGCTATCTTTTCCTGTCAGTACACATAAATTAACTCTTTATTCTTAATGTTCATTTGGATATATTTCACTTGTTTACCGTCGCAAATAGCAGATCTGTGGACATCGTTGTCCTCACATCTCTGAGCACGTATGCATATATTTCTATAGGCAAGAATGCTAGAAATAGAATTGACAGGCTTTTAAATATTCAATGGATGACAAAATTACCCTCCCTTCCTAAAAGGAACTGTTTTACATTGCCGCTAAGCTTTTTCCCATACTTTCATTTTTTGCCAGTTTTAAAGTCAAGAAAAGAAAGAAAAGCATTTTATTGCTTGTTAAGGAGGTTGAACATCATTTTATATATTGTCCACTTTTATTTCTCCTCTGAATTGCTTCTTCATATCGTTCATCCATTTTCCATCCATTTGGGTTGTTTGTCTCTATTTGTCTGTAAGAGAGCTTTATTTATTATTGATGTTATATATGTTACAAATATTTTGTGCCCATGTCTTACTTTTAACTTCATTTGTTTTTTATTTTCGTATTTTATTTTTCACATCTTCTAGCTTGCCGAAGTTTTTAATAAATGTAACTGTGAAAATAAATGACATTTCAATACAAAAATAGTAGTAGCTACAGTGAATATTCAGTAAATATCTGTCAATTGGTCTATTTGACTTGTTTTACATGAGAACAACCTACAGAGAGTAGAATTAGTGTTTTGTGTTTTGTTTAGAACTTCTCCTTGATTTCTATTTTAAGTCTGTCTTGAATGCTTTTGAGGTCCTAGATGCAAAGGGACAGTCTACTCAGGTATTTCAGTCAGCATTGTTCTTTTCTTTGGCATTCCTTTTTTAAGCTCAGTTTTGTTAATTTGACATTTGATCTACTTATCACTCAAAAAGGGTTATGTCAGTTTCTTAGAATCACCTGAACTACGAATCCTCCCCATAGCTAATGTATGATAATACATTTTCTTTCCCTGCCAAATTGTAATATTGCTTCTTATAAAAATATATTTGAAATGTGTAACAAACTTTGAACTCCGGCTAAAAAGAACACAAATAAATTGAAAACAATCATAAACAGTTCAGGGATGTATGTTTGCTTTTTAAAATTCCCAGGTCAACTCTCTTATTTACCTGAATGAGCGGTTACTGAAGAGCCCATTTCAGAACAACAGCACTCTGGATTTCAAAATTCCTGTGGCTGTCTGCCTCTTTCACTCCCTCAATGTAGTGAAAGCTGATAAAGCAAGTCGACCAAGATGCAAGCATGACATTGAGCACGTAAGTGCAATATATGCCGCTGGCCAACTCTCTTTAGAAACTTTAATCTTGACAGATCCAGGTATCACACAGCCTCTCCCTAGACTCTCAAGAGAATACAGCTAAGGCTTCACCACTGAAGAGACTGCTGTCAAGCCTGATGGGGCCTCTGCTCTATCCTACTAGTGAGCCAAGACTACCTAGTGCTGTAATTCGGTGGAAAGAACTTATTAAAGTGCCTACCACACAGGAAACACTCAGTCAATTATATGTGCTATGCACATGAAAAGATGTTCAACATTATTAGTCATTAGGGAAATGCAAATCAAACCACAGTGAGATACCGTTTCACATAAAAAAGACAGACAATAACAAGTGGTGGCAAGGAGGTAGAGAACTGGAATCCTCATGTATTACATATTGTAACATGATACAGCCACTTTGTAAAGCAGCTTGACAGTTCTTCAGAATGTGAAAAATAGAATTACTATGTGACTTAGCAGTTCCACTCCTTGAAATATACCACATATGTGAACACTAAACCTTGTACACTTCTATTCATAACAGCATATTCAAATAGCCAAAAAGTGGAAACAACCCAATGTCCATTAGCTGATGAATGGGTAAATAAAATGCAGTATGTCCATATGATGGAATATTATTTGACAACAAAAAAGAGTGGAATACTGATACATGCTACAAGATAGATGAACCTTGCCCATTATGCAAAGGGAAAGAAGCCAGTCACAAAAGACCATATGATTCCATTCATATGAAATGTCCAGGAGAGGCAAATCTATAGCCATAGAACATAGATTAATGGTTGCCTAGGGTTAGGGGAGATGGGGACAGGAGAATGGACAGTGACTGCTACTGGGTTTATTTTAGGGGAGATGAAAATATTCTAAAGTTAAGTCTTGATGATAGTTGCACAATCCTGTGCATACACTAAAAAACATTGAATTGTATACTTTAAATAGGTGAATTGAGTGCTCGCTTCGGCAGCACATATACTAAATAGGTGAATTGTATGTGTAAATTTCATTGCAATAAAGCTTTTTTAATAAACAGATCTACGGCACTTTATATCAGGGGGCAAAAAAATATGTATTTCCTTCAGTGGCCCTCTTAGTTGATACAAAGTATGATGAGTTTTTATGCAGACTGCAGGGACTTTCTATGGGTTTTCTCCAATTAATGTCACCTTTCATTATATTATCTTCAAGATCCCTTTTCTCCTCCTAACCCCCTCCAAATCATTATTTTACTAACACAATACACTGAGGTCACACAAGTCACATGTTATTTCCCTCTAAATGCAGGTAGAAAATATTATGAAAATGTCCTTGCTGGCCCTTCGGGAGAGCCAGGAAGCACTTCTACAGCAAAATCAGTTTTCTGAGTCTTCGGTGACTTTGACCTCTTCCATCGCTACCCTGATGCTGAGCAGGTAACAGAGGAGGAAGAAAAGAGAAGAGTTTCATTGTAGTTTTTTGCCCTTTATAAAACATACAGAAATTGATTTTCATTTAACTTCTTTTTCAGTAGCCAAAACATATCAACTTTGCCTCTGAGTTCGTACACTCTCGGTTATCCAGCACCTGTGCGGTTAGCCTTCCCATCAGCTCTGGCTTTGGAGGAGCTCTTGAATAAACACCCAGGAGTTAATGTGCAAGTGAGTGTGAAATTGATTCTGATCAGAATGAAAATGGGACTTGATGGCTGTAGGCATTTGGGTGAAAAGAATGCACTGTGAAATGTAAGCTGACCAGACCCAATGAGAGAAAGTTGTGTGCCATTAATTTCTATTCTACATAGACATGGAGGCCTCTTAAAAATCATCCAGTATAGAGGTTGGGAGCATTAAACAGACTTCTGGATTTAACTAAATTTCTGTGTTACGACTTGAATCTCAACTCTTCACTATTTCTACAAAGCTGGGAGTAGCTGAATAATTATTGACTCAATATACCAACCTAGTCTTATCAGTATATTGTATTTCTTTCAGCAATTACCTAACAAATGGAAGTAAGATTGTTGCCTTATCCTGGAAAGCAGAATACTAACTTCCTAGTAAAATGAATCCTCAAGGTATAAAAATATAAAAAATAATAATTCTGAGGGTAACAAGTAAATGACTCATCTTTAATTAATTCTTTCTCATGTGATGTTATAATGAGAAGTATTTTGTTTGCAATATTAGCAAGGGGATAATCCCAACATTTACTTTAACTTATGCTATCTGATACTTATTACCTATCAGGATATTATTTATAAATACTTCAGTAAATGATGAAACTAGAGTTTTCTTGTCTCTAGATAACAGGACTAGCTTTCAATCCCTTCAAGGATTTTGATGACAGGAACATTGTTGGAAGCATCGGAAGAGTATTACTAAGCTCTAATCACAAATCGCTCCAGGTCCATAATTTAATGGAAGATATTGAGGTATGACTTGATTACTAGGGAATAAAATAGAAGGGAATTGGAATTTCTGGAAAATAGAATAGAAAGATGCAGTACCCTGAAGGAACTCATTTTAGATTTATGGCAGTGCCATGGTTTTGTTATTAACATTTTTACATAGGAACTTCTAGAAAGAAGTTAGGAGAAGGTGTTTTAGGTCTCAAACTATATACTTTTCCTTAACTCCTGGCACCATGTTATCTACTAACATTCAAAGAGGATGACCTAGCAAGTTTCATTTCATTGTCACTGTAAAGGAGACAGAAAGACATCAGTGGATGCGCCATCTTAAACTTGAAGAGTGATTAACTTCTTATTCTAGATCATGCTCTGGAGAAATGCTAGCATGGAAACCCATCCCACCAGCCTCAACATGAGCACAGGCCATTTTACTGTCACGGTGAACATCACTTCCCTGGAGAAATCCCTAATAGTGTCCATAGAGCCTGAAAATCCCCTTTCAATGACACTCTACCTGGGGTTCCAGCATCAGCCTAACCACACTTACTTCCACCTGAACATCACTCTTCCGAAGGATCAGGTCTGGCAGAAAGGTAAGACCCCATTCAGATGTTAGCAGTTGACTTTGTAATACATTTTTTTCTTCGTTCTTAATTAACTTTTTATTTTGAGATAATTGTAGATGCACATGCAATTGTAAGAAATAAAACAGAGAGAGCTCATATAACTTTCACCCAGTTTCCCCTAATGATAACATCTTGCATAACTACAGTACAGTATCACAGCTGGGAAATGACATTGATGGAATGCATTGACTTTCACCAGTTCTCTAAGCACTCGTGTGTGTGTGTGTGTGTGTGTGTGTGTGTGCTGTGTAATTTTATTACATATGTAGATACATGTGACCATTTTTTTAAAAGATGGATTATGAAAGAGTATTTAAAAACAAATGGTTTGTGGGATAGATAGAAGTATATACAGAGGGTGCCAAAAAACTGTATACAGGGGAGAGGGGTTCACACAGTGTGAGGGATATAAATGATAAACGTCTAAGTATTACTTTGTCTTGTGCACCTGAAACTAATAAAATAATAATAATAATAATAACTGTATACATATTCTAAGAAAGAAAAACTGTTAAAATTATAATACTCCATATATACCGATAACAAAAGATGAATACAAGTCACATTTGACTTCTGCAATTACAAGAGGTGCTCAAAGTGGTTACCATCAGCATCCAGACACTTCTGATTATGGCAAACTACTGTTTGAGCAGCGTTGACCAAAGTGTCCACTTGTATACGTTTTTTGGCATCCCTGATATATGTGATAAAGTGAATTTAGTAAAATGTTAATTGTGGAATCTGGTTAGTGATTATATGGGAGTTCACTGTAAAATGCTCAAAACTTTCTATATAGTTGAAAATTTTTATAATAAAATATTGAGACTCCTGCAGAAGTAAAGTTTCAGCACAATGGGTCATATGTATTTCAAACTTTATATATCATAGTTGAATATATATATTATATATAATTTATATTTCAACTTTATTTCTAATCCTAATTTGGGTAAGGCCCAGAGATAGCTCAGTAAGTCTTGGTATAAGATCATATAAACTTTAAATGTAACTGAAAAGTCTTAATAAAGAATTACCCTTTTACATTAAAAAAAATGTTGGGAAAAATAATCAGAGTGAGTAAAGCATGTTACAGTGTCCCTTCATGGCAGTCTTCCCGTATTGAACGAGCTTTTCCTGGCTCTCGCATAGGCCTCGCTAACACAGGACAAAGCACCGGAGGCACTGACTCCCATGACCGGGCTGCCAGCTACCAAGTTGTCTGCATAACCACAGGCTCCTTCCTGAGTCAGAACATCTACTCTGTTTTTCTTGCCGATCCTGGCAAAAAAATCATGTCTCTTGGGGCTGGAAGAAATCTTAGAGATCCTTTAGTTTAAACTCCTTGTTTGAAAGATAAGAAAACTAGAGAGATTGGGTGACTTGCCCTGAACAGCTGCCTGCTGACAGAGCCAGGCCTGAAATCAGGCCTCTGGCCTGCAGTCCGGGGCTCCTTGCCTGGAACCACTCAGTTTCTACCCTGGCTTCATCCTTGTGTTTCTTTTGTTACCTAGGTCTTCTAGCTACTGACTTTTGTGTGTGATTTAATGTTTCTAAAACTCATAATACATTCTAATTCATTACACCTACATTTTCATTTATCAAAAGAATATGATTTTTTACTGGGACAGTAGTAATCCAGAGCCCTGGATTATATCCCTGGTCATTTTTTAAAAAAGGATTTGTAACTCTCGGTTTATTGCTTTGTTTGTGATATAAAATAATAATAGACTCTTCAGAAGAAAGGTTCTAATGGTATTTTTCTCGCCTGCGCAGTGCAGTTAAGCACTCTGCTTTGTTCTCAGATGAGGAGTATACATGGGTGCTGAATCCAGAGAGACTGCAGTATGGGATTGGCACCTACTACATAACAGCTGTGTTGAATACAAGCAAGGAGCGTGCTCAGCAGGCGTCCACCCTGTTCTCCATCATAACCGCCGTCACTCAGTGCTATTTCTGGGACAGCCACAATGGTACATGGAGGAGCAGCGGGTGTCAGGTCAGAAGTTGTGCCACTTCTCTGCCTCTCTTCTACCTTAGCTGGCGTTAAACGTGGTGCATCTGTTAGCTCATTTCCCTTAAAATTGTCAGAGAGGAAATAAACCAGCCCAGGAAGAAGGAGGAGGGTTTGTGTAGTGGGCTGGGCAAGAGTGTCTCTTTGGAGCAGGCTTGTGCTTTATGTTTGTAATTTTTTTTTTCAAACATTAGTCTGCGGTGAATGTGACAATTCTAGATAAAATAATAAAAGCAGTATATGGAAGCTGTTAAATTCTACTAGTGTTAAATATGTTGTGGGTATAATGAAATGAACTTCCTGCTGAAAACAAGGGCATTTTTGTACATAAAAATAAACTATAGGGAGAGATAGTTAACTTTATAATGTTTTATTATTTTATTTCTTATGAAATAAAAAGATTGGGGAGGGGCCGGCCCGGTGGCTCAGGCAGTTGGAGCTCCGTACTCCTAACTCCAAAGGCTGCCGGTTCAATTCCCACATGGGCCAGTGGGCTCTCAACCACAAGGTTGCTGGTTCAACGCCTCCAGTACCGCAAGGGATGGTAGGCAGCGCCCCCTGCAACTAAGATTGAACACGGCACCTTGAGCTGAGCTGCCGCTGAGCTCCCGGATGGTTCAGTTGGTTAAGTGCGTCCTCTCAACCACAAGGTTGTCGGTTCGATTCCTCGACTCACGCAAGGGATGGTGGGCTGTGCCCCCTGCAACTAGCAACGACAACTGGACCTGGAGCTGAGCTGGGCCCTCCACAACTAAGACTGAAAAGGACAACAACTTGAAGCTGAATGGCACCCTCCACAGCTAAGATTGAAAGGACAACAACTTGCTTGGAAAAAAGTCCTGGAAGTACACACTGTTCCCCAATAAAGTCCTGTTCCCCTTCCCCAATAAAAATCTTAAAAAAAAAAAAAAATTGGGGAAAAAAATAAGCTAGCAGATTCTTGTACATTCCAGGCCAGATGGGGACAGACTGTCACTTTTGTGATTATTGCCTAGCCCCAGGTATCTGCCCCCTTTAAAATGGCACTATACATTTTCACACTAGTGATTCTGTGAGATCCTGTCTGGTTTAAGTCCTGGTTCAGTTGCACACAGAATGTGGTGCAAGGTTCTGGAAATCATGAGTCTGTTGTTAATCTGAGAAAGTGTCATCTAGATTTGGAATAGAAGGAAAGAGGATTCTCTTGAAAGACACCTGCACCACTCATGGCCTCAAGTAGTGGTTGCTGGGATCATCTGGAGCCTGCTTCTCAATCAAATCCTGAAACTGGAAGCTTGTTAAATAAAATGCAGATTCTGTTGCAGTGAATCTGGGCAGGACGGAGATTCTG
Organism: Rhinolophus sinicus; assembly: GCF_057876585.1. Classification (NCBI taxonomy): domain Eukaryota; kingdom Metazoa; phylum Chordata; class Mammalia; order Chiroptera; family Rhinolophidae; genus Rhinolophus; species Rhinolophus sinicus. Next base: position 61,978,531 of record NC_142508.1, on the reverse strand, counting down.
CCTTTCTAACAAACAACCAGGTGATGGCAGTGCCGCTGGCCAGGGAAACCACACTTTAGGCAACAAGACTTGAGAGCTTTTCTCCTGGCACAACAATGCCCACTGATTGCAAAATGCATCAGGAGATTTCCTGCTTCCTTGAAGCCCAATGTAGTGTTTGAGTCTGTGAAAGGAACAGAGTTGCAGAGAACGGGATGAGAGTTCCTCTAAGGGCAGAACATAGATTAGGCAATCAGAACTTAACATTGTGTGGTGGAAAGAAGTTAGTCATAAAGACACTATTTCAGACTTTTCATCTGCATAATTAGAAATGGAATTGGTGATCCAACCTGGAATTAGAATCTATTCGCCCGGTGACATTTTTAAAAATATTTTTTTGAAGAAATGACATAGAGAAAGTTATACTAAATAATATAAAAAACATTAAACCCACCACTCAGCTTTATCACAAAATTAGTGTTTTGCTCTATTTAGTTCAGATTTTTAAAAATAAAACACTCAGATAAAATCAAACTTTCTGTGTACCCTCCATGGATCTCATTTCCTCCCTCCTCCCAAAGGGTAATCACTGTCCTGGGTTTGGTGTGCGTATTCATTCTTCCAGCAAATATTTACTGAGCAGCTCGTACATGCCAGGCCCAAGGCTAGGAACCAGAGAAGTAGTGATAGGCTAGACAGTGTCCTCACGAGCTTGCATTCCAGTGAGGAGACTTGACAAAAGGTGACAAGTCAGTGTTGTTTTGGTCTTTGCGTAAATGGCATCACACTATACATGTCCTTCTTCAACTTTTTTTCACTCAACATTTATCCATATTGATATACATTTATTTTAACTGCTGCATTGTGTTCCACCAGTTTGCCTCTACTTATTTACTTGTATGTTCTGCCATTACGGAACATATAGGTTGTTTCCATTTTTTTATAGTTATAAACTGCTGACAAAAATATTCTTTGTCATGTCTCCTTGTGCACATGTGCAAAGTCCCCTTAGGGTATATATTCACAACTAGAATTTCAGGACTCAGAGTCTGTGCTTCTTCAGCTTTACTAGAAGTTGCCAAACTGCAGTCCACATTGGCTATGCCCGTTTACACTACCACCAGCCGTGAATAAGCCCACTGGACATTCTTTTCCCACACTGAGTTACCTGTGTTTATGTTTTATGCTTCTCCCTTCCTGAGCACTCTGTTCAGTTAGCATCAATGTCTTGATTCTAATTCCAGGTTGGACCACAGAGCACAGTTTGGAGGACTCAGTGTCTCTGTAACCACCTGACCTATTTTGGCAGCGACTTCTTCATTGTGCCCCGGACAGTGAACGTGGAAGACACAATCGAGCTGTTCCTTCGTGTGACCAACAACCCTGTTGGGGTGTCGTTGCTGGCCAGCCTTTTAGGGTTCTATATGCTCATACTTGTGTGGGCTCGGAGGAAGGATCAAGCAGATATGCAGAAGGTAATGAGACTTTGATTCCAAAAGCTTTGCCACAATGTCTTGAGTATGTTGAACAAGATGGGGGAAAAAACACCTTCATCAAAAGAGGTGGATCACGTGGTTCTAGGTAGTGTAGAAATTCAGGTGGGACTTTTCTTAAATTTCTCTTCATATCTACTGTCTCAACACTTAACTCTGTATCTCCATTTTTTTTTCTTTCAGCCAAGGTTGAACCCCCATACGATTCATTTAGGTTAGGAATAAGCCAAAAGAAGACACCTAGAGAACTTAACTATAATCGAATGCAAGTTTATCTCACTTTGTACATAGGATTTGAAAGTTATGTGTAAATCAAATTATAGGTTAATTGCAATATATAAGAACCTGTGAGAACTCTTTTTTTGAAACAAACCAAAAAAATTCTTTGATGACAGCCTGTTCTTAATTTCTGTTCTATATCTTTCTTATTCTTGTGTTTTCTGACACTTGGAAATTCTAGAATATACACTATGTCCATTTCTTTGTTGCCGTGTATATGGAATTGCCAGTTTTAGTAAATAAAAATACAGGACACCTAGTTAAATTTGAATTTTAAATAACTAGTGAATGCATTTTTAGTACAAGTATACTTGTACATACTTGTACAAGTATGTAACTTTAGTACAAGTTATTCATTGTTTTTCTGAAATTCAGGCTTTCATTGGGTATCATGTATGTTGTCAGGTAACTCTATCTGGGTGGGAGGGACGTGGAAAGATTTAGAGGCCCAAGGCCTGATCTATTGATTTGATGACTTTCCTTTCAGAGGTGTAGACCCTGGCCTTTTAGCCCTCATTCCCCTCTCATCACTTAGCTTAGGTCTGCTTGTCTGTTTCCCTCCTACCTACACCCCAGCTGTAGGGCGGCACATCTGCAATAGCGTATCCTCCTGTGTCTTAGCTGGAGGAGACAGCTCCACTGGACTTAGTAAAGGTCTGCCAATTTTCTTGGTTCTGCTTTTCTTGCAGGTGAAGGTCACTGTCCTGGCTGATAATGACCCCAGCTCTCAATTTCACTACCTTATTCAGGTCTCCACTGGATATCGAAGAAAGGCCTCTACAACAGCTAAGGTGAATGAAATAAATATTTTTCATTCATTGCTCTGTGTCTTCTGCCACACGAGATACACTGACTTGGGGATATGCCGGTGTCCTGTAGCATTTACAAGAGATCACAAAGAATGATATTTCCTCATTCTAAGCTGTAACTCTGAAGGGCCCTCTACACTTGTCTAAGATCCCAAAGACTTCAGCTCAGTACAGTTTTCTCTGCCTTCATCTTTCTCCTTAGGGATAAACCCAAAGAATCATGTTAGAATTTCCTGTATTTTATCTTTCCCTATCACGTTTTAGGTGATTATCACCCTCTATGGATCAGAGGGACGGAGTGAACCCCATCACCTCTGGGATTCCCAGAAGGCAGTCTTTGAACGCGGGGGACTGGATGTCTTCCTCCTCAGCACTCAGTCCTCTCTAGGGGAACTTCACAGCCTGCGGCTCTGGCATGACAACTCAGGTGTCAGCCCTTCGTGGTACGTACCTGGATCATGCTGGCATGTTGTTTCTTCTCTGTGGATGTTTAGCATTCTGGGGCAAGTCTAGCATGTCATCACAAAAAATAGCAATAATGCTTTGGGCCAAAGAGTAACAAATGACTATTAGATTTAAATTTCAAAGCTGCCTATAAAGAAGAAACCCTGGAAAGCAATATGGAAAATTAACAATATGATTTTTTGTGGATGGTAGAATGATAGATGTTTTTGTTTTGTTTTTTAATTTTCATTAAATGTCATGATTGTGAAGAGAAAATCGTAACAATGAAATATTGAAAAGATGATCAACTTCATTAGTCATCAGGAAATGCAGATTAAAACCACAGTGAGACAGCACTAAACATTCACCAGAATGACTAAAATTGAAAGTCTGACAAAACCAATTTTGAGTGAGGATGGGGAACAGTTAGAACTCGCAGAAAACTGCCAGTGGGGTTGTAAAATGTGCAGCTACATTGGAAAACGTTTTGTCAGTTTCCTATAAAGTTATACATTTACCATATGACCCAGATATTCCGCTCCTAGGTATTTATCCAACATAAATGAAAAAATATGTTCATCCAAGACTTATACATATATGTTCATAGCACCGTTATTGTTAGTAGCCAAAAACTAGAAACAACACAGATGGCTATCAGGTGAATGAGCAAACAAATGTTAGTAAATTCATTCAGTGGAGTATTACTGACAAAAAGAGCAATCTGCTGATATACCCAACGTGGATGAATTCCAAAAAATATCCTGAGTGAAAGAAGCCAGACACAGAAGAATACATACTGTATGATTCCATATGTATAAAACTAAACAAAGGCCACCTAATTCATAGAGACAGAAAGCTTGTCAGAAAAGCTCACACCTGGGGCCAGGGGGTGAGCCTGAGGGGGACGGACTGGAAAGGGGCACAGGAGAACTTTTGGGGTAATATCTTGATGGTGGTGCTGACACAAGTGCACACACATTTGTCAAAACGCATTGAACTGTATTTTTTAAATGATAAAACTATGTAAATTATACCACAATACAGTTGATTTGTTTTTAAAGTACACGTATAGGAAAATGTCTAGAGCTATATATACTAAATTATTATGAGTAGTTGTCTCTGGGTAGTAGGATTATGAATTTTTTAAATTTCCTTCAGTATATTTTTAAGTATTTTCAAAATTTTTAACATTGAATTTGTACAGTTACATTAGATTCTTTTTTTGTCACATATGAAAGAATAAGAAAATAAAAGTTCTGGGTGGTGAACACACAATGTGTGTTCAGAATTGTACACCTGAAATCTATGTAACTTTACTAACAATTGTCACCCCAATAAACTTTTAATTTAAAAAAAAAGAAAAGAAAGAAGAAAGTTACACTGGAAGCACAAAAAGCCCGTGACTAGTTTCTCATCAGTCAGAAAATGAACATTTTCTTCCCTTTTATGCTCTGCTCTTAAATGCAAGCTTTATCTGTACAAGATGCACTAGCTAACTTTAAATCAAATAAACTTAGTCTCCTGTGATTTTATAAACTGCCTCAATTTATAAAATCTCAAAGAGTCCTTAGGAATATTTTAGCTTTAAAGGAGCCTCTATTCCTCATACAGAGAATAACTTTGACCTAAAATTAAACAAAGATTTTGACCAAAGAAATTGAAGTGATTTCATGACATTAGACATAGACTCTTGGGGAAATAGCATCATCATAGTAAAGGAGGAAGTTAATTGACGAATTGCAAGATGAAGACAAATGGCTTGGTCAGTTAGGTGTTCCAGAGAACAGGTTTGTTGACGGTTGAAATTAGTGGAGAAGTTAGACACATGGTAAAACGTTGTGGTTGGAAAACGGACAAAATCTCAGGGTCTGTGGCTCTGCGAAGTCAAAACGAATCCACAGACCCAAATAGAATAGGTCATTAATATAAATGTTGACGACCATGCCCCAACCCCCCATATCCACCCCCTCAAACACTGGTGATAAAAGTTAGAGGCATATGGGATACTTTTAGAGGTGGCAAGGCTGTCATAAGGAAACTTAAAGACTATATACACACACTGGACTATTCATAGGTTATAGAAGTCTGCATTTTGGTGTTCGGTACATGAACTTCCTTAGAGGTTGGGAAGGGAAAAATGGGATCAGCTCTCATTTTTGTAGTTCTTGCCTCACGATGAAACAATCCATTTACTTGGACACTCGCTAACAGTGCAAGATTACTTCTTTTTTAAATTATTTATTTTTATTGAGGTATATTTAACATACAACATATTAGTTTCAGATGTATACAACACAATAACTCAATATTTGTATATGCTGTGAAATGATCACCATGATAAGTCTAGTTAACATCTGTCACCATACGTAGTTACAGAATTTTATTTTCTGGTGATGAGAAATTTTAAGATTTATTCTCTTAGCAACTTTCAAATGTGCAATACAGTGTTATTAACTATAATAACTCTGTACATTATAGCCTCATGACTCACTTATTTTATAAATGGATGTTTGTACCTTTTGATTCCCTTTACCCACTTCCCCCACCCTCTACCCCCCATCTCTGGCAACCACCAATCTGTTCTCTGTATCTATGAGCTTGTTTTTTTCTTAAATTTTCAGATTCCACATATAAATGAGATCATATGGTATTTGTCTTTCTCTGTCTAACTTATTTCACTTAACATAATGCCCCCAAGGTCCATCCATGTTGTTGCAAATGACAAGATTTCATTTTGTGTTATGCCTGAATAATATTCCTGTGTGATTGTGTGTGTGTGTGTGTGTGTGTGTGTACACACCACATTTTCTTTATCCATTCCTCCAATGATGGTTGTTTCCATGGGATTACTTATTACAGCAACTGATTTGTGCCCACCTCCCTAACATGATTATCTTCGTTTTACTTTAGGTATGTAAGCCAGGTAATTGTCAGTGACATGGCAGGTAAAAGGAAATGGCATTTCCTGTGCAATTGTTGGCTGGCCGTGGACCTTGGAGACTGCGAGCGTGACCAGGTCTTCATAACAGTCTCAAAGAAAGAGCTCTTTTCCTTTAGGTATTGTTGGGAATTGATGGTGTTTACAAGTCTCTGAGGCTCTGTTTATTTTTCTTCATTCTTTTTTCTTTCTATTCTTCAGACTGGATAATTTTAATTGACCTATCCTCAAGTTTGCTAATTATTTCTTCTGCCTGCTCATATCTGTTGTTGAACCTCTTTAGTGAATTTTTCATTTCATTTACTGTATTTTTCAACTGCAACTTTCTACTTGGTTTTTTTTTTTTTAAATCTATGTATCTTTATTGATATTTTCCATTTGGCAAGATATTATTCTCATTTCCTTTAGTTTTTTAGACATAGTTTCCTTTTGTTCTTTGAACACATTTAAAATAGCTGATTTGAAGTCTTTGTCTTTGAAATCCAGTGTCTTAGCTTCTTCAAGGACAATCACTGCTTGTGTGTGTGTGTGTGTGTGTGTGTGTGTGTGTACACACGCGCACTCATGCACACACGTCCTATATTTTCTTTGCATGTCTTGTGATCTTTTGTTGAAAACTGGACATTTTACATAATTGAATATGGCCTCTCCAGAAAACAGATTTCCTTTCCCTCCCACAGGATTTGTTATTCTCAGTGTTTGTTGTTGTTGTCGTTTAGTGACTTTTCTGAACTAATTCTGTGAAGTCTGTCATTCTTTGTCATGGTTGGCAAATGAAGTTTCTGCTGAGTTAGTTAAGTGGTCAGCTAATGATTGGACAGAGATTTAAATGCCTCGAACCAGTAAGCCTCCCAGTCTTTGCTGAGGGGTTTTGTGTGCATGTTGTCACATGTCTTCAACACTCAGCAAGGCAATTTACAGCCTTAAGTTAAACAATTGCCTCTGAATATTTTTGACAGTGCCTACAGGAGAAATGCGTTTTGCAGTGGGTAAGCACACAGGTCAAGTAAGGACAGCCTTGCAAGTGGGGTTTCCCAGGGAACTATCAGACAGGTCAAATAATCACAATCCTCCAGGAATGAGGCCTTGAAGGAGTTCCAACCCTGTTCTGCCCCTTCTAGTGGCTGCCAGGGTGCTAGTTTTCACTGTGATTGAGAGGTATTCGTTTTCAAGGTTACTGTGGAGCTAGAGAAAGGGAGATGGGTTAAAGTGCCACAAAGCTCTCACTGTTCTTACTGATATTCAGCCATTTTTCATGAGTAAACACTCCCAGGTTGCTACAGATCTTTGGTTATTTACCAGAGTTATGAAAATTTTGATTCTAGCTTTTTAAAAGAAGTTTTATCATTGCTTTTATGGAGGAGAGAATTTTCAGAGTTTTTCACTCCACCATTTTCACTGAGCCAGATGGATTTAGATAATTTAGTACTTATTGAAATAGTCAACAGTGTAATAATGTTGTGTCAGTTCCCAGAAGCCCACAGGGTAATGTGATGAGAGCCAGGTATAATGTATGTCCACTGCATGGTATTACCTGGCCCATGCAGTGGACATACAAAAGAGAAATCCCAAGATTAGGAGACTCTGATCTGATATAGGGGCTGCTGGAAAACCTGCCTCTCCTCCTCTGTGGATTGTTTGTTACTCTGCAACATTAAGTAAATTTCTCAAGGGGTGGTAAGAAGGTGTTTCTATCTTTATTACCCTAGAATGTTTCTGGGGAGGAGGGTGTCTCTGTCTTTACAATCTAGAAATTTAAGTAAATTTGCTCCAAAGATAGTCACTGTCTCTATCTTTCCAGGGCTGTCTGCTTATACGAAGATACCTTAAAAGAGAGTCCAGAAGCAAATTTTTTATTAATGCCTCAATGTAAAGTATTCATGGAGCACTACCTTCCAACACTGCCTCTGTTGTGTCAGTCTTCTGTGAGTCTAGCTATTGTTCTTTTAAAGTATACTGCCTTTTCCCTTTTACTATTTTATCTTTATCGTTGATGTTCCAAATTTTACCATAATCCTTTTTACTGTGGATTTAGTTTTTATCCTGTTTGGTACTCAGAAGGCACTTAAAAAATTATTGTGATAAAGTACATAAAACATAGACTGTACTTTTAATATGCAGAATCATATCTTTAATTCTGAAAAATTCTCAGATGTCACTTCTGAAAATACTGCTCACCTGACATTCCCTTACTATGTGTTGGAGCTTCTCAAACCATCCTCCATGTTTTTAAACTACTCTTGAGTGTTTATTTTCTTTTTGTCTTATTCTCCTTAAGTGAATGTTATTTCTTTGTTTGTATCTTTGAGCAACCTGAAATTTTAAAATCTGTCACAATGTCCCATAAAATTAATTTCTTCTGGACTGATTATTGATTGTGTTGGCTACCTTTCTCAGCATTAGATTTCTTCTGTGATCAGGAATTTGGGGTTGTATATTCGAGTGATTTTATTGTTAAATTTAAATATCTCCCCCCACCTCTCTCTCTCTCTCTCTTTCTCTCTCTCTCTCTCTCTCTCTCTCTCTCAATCTCTCTCCACCCTCATCCCTGACTAGTAGTTTTGCTGCTGTTTCTACCCAATCCTTCACATGTCTAGAACTAGGCCTTATTATATTGTAGCATTTTGAAGCTCCTATTCTCAATGAAATTAATGAAACTAGGGCTATTGTATATTGCAGATCTTTTCATGAGCCAGTGGATCTCTTGGCTCAATTCTGGTCATAGGGTTATCCTCTTTCACCCACTTCCCTACCTGTAAATTTGGAGCTCTACGGCAATTTTTTGTTCTGTAGTATCCTTGCACGAGCTCCAGCCTCAATGCTGGCTTCAAGCAGTGAAGTTGGCTTTACTCTCCCTTTCCCCCAGCCTATGAAACATTTTCAGTGTCCTGTCTTCTTCCAGACCTGGAGCCTAATAATCCTGTGCTCCTTTCCCCCTTGTTTTCTCATTGCATTTCTCTTCCTCACAGATATTTGTTTTTAAGCCAGCCAATATTTTTGGTTGTTTATTCCTATATCTTATTTATAGTTCCTCCACTTTTGGCATAGAGATGGTGCTCAAAATATGTATTTACCAAACTGTCTTAAGTGGAAGCCTAATGCAAACTTTTGAAGAGTAAAAGGATTTATCAAAACTCTTACAAAACTAAAACGACAGCTTTTAATTTTAAAATCTTATACAACATAAATTAACCTTATCCTCAGAAACTTTTTACCCTAAAATAATAAAAGAATCATATTATCTGTCATCTGAAAGCTCTTCACAGAGGTGTGGAATAGTGGCTGAGCTGTTGTTATGTCGTTTGTTGTGTTTGGGCAAACCACATCTTGGTCTAAGGCACTTTCAGAATGAAATCTCATGTCTTTCCTGTTTTGATGGATCTTTGTAGGCAACTGTTCTGCTCCATGATTGTAGAAAAGTTCACCCAGGATTATCTGTGGCTCTCAGTTGCAACTCGACATCCCTGGAACCAGTTTACAAGAGTCCAGCGGCTCACTTGCTGCATGACCCTTCTGCTCTGCAACATGGTCATCAATGTGATGTTCTGGCAGATAAACGGCACCACTGCCAGGAGAGATGAGCAAGGTATGGATGCGCCCAGATGTGTGTTGTTTGTGGTGTGTTACCCACTCTCCTTTCTTCCAGGTTAGAAATAGAATCATGATGTGCCTTCGTTTCCCCTTTGCAGCCCTAAAATTAGAATACTAGAATACATTAGAACAGATTTTTCCACTGTTTTCATTCATTAATAAGTGAAGCAGCCTTAGGAACACATCAGGAACTTTACTGACATAATAATTTTCTACCCTTAATAATCATAGTTAAATTGCTACATAAACACTTAAACCTGGGAAAGGCATGACTTTCTGATGATTTCAGTGGTTGGAGAGGAAGATTGATATAATGCTTTTCTTTCAGTGGGTCCATTTGCTGTGACCTGGTCCGAACTACTTATCAGCATCCAAGCTGCTGTCATTCTCTTCCCAATCAACCTTGTAATTGGGCAGCTCTTCCCATTGATTCAGCCACAGGAACCACTGCCTCTTCTTCCTCCCATCCAGGCCGCCTGCCCCTCAGATGTTTCTTTTGAGCCTCTCTCTCTCACAAAGGTAGTTGAGGTAAGCCTGGTATGAAATTTTACAGGTAAATTGCCTGCTCCCTTTCACCATTTAGTGGGAAAGACCAGTGAAAAGCATCTCTTAGAAGGCTCTCGGGTCCTGTGAACCTTACTAGCTTTTCCCTAATTCCTGTCCCCTGAGTTGTGATCCATCATGCCTCTAGTTTTTCTCCTGATTATGAAGTATTCTGAGGACTGAATGTGAGTGCAGAATGTACTACTGTGGAGTTGTTCTAGCTTTTAATGTTTGATCAGACTGTCCCTTCTTTTTTCATTCTATATTCTCTCATAAAACTACTGTATTTTTTGTTGTTTTTTTCTTAAATTTTTTATTGGGTAATATTGGGGAACAGTGCGTTTCTCCAGGGCCCATCAGCTCCAAGTCTCCAAGTCGTTGTCCATCAATCTAGTTGTGGAGGGTGCAGCTCAGTTCCACGTCCAGTCGTCGTTTTCAATCTTTTGTTGCTGGGGGCACAGCCCACCATCCCATGTGGGAATTGAACCAGCAACCTTGTTGTTGAGAGTTTGTGCTTTAACCAACTGAGCCATCCGGCTGCCCCTCATAAAACTAGTTTTGAAGCTACTGGGAGGTGACTTTTTTTAAAAAGTAGAGAAAAATGAAAAATGGAGGTTCATTATAGTTATCAAATGTTCCTCTGAGTAAAGAAACAGCCTTATTACCATCTATTATTGCTTCCAGTCCTGGGTTAATGTAAAACAGACTGACTTTTTCTCATCTTGGTTCTTCATTCAGGAATTGAAGGAAACTGTGGGATTTCTGCTCAGGAGAAATATGTACCTACTCTCAGAGTGTGAACCATCTTCATGGAGTTCTTACAACATTAACCAACTGGTGACACTTTTATCCAGCCTCATTTATTCTCACTTAGAGGGTCAAGGCTGTCATCAGCAGACAGGACCCTGCTGGGCAAATGGTAAAGCTCAGTAGGTTTTAGTGACTAATCTCTTCTCTGCCTCCCACTCCCTGGCATGTCTCTTACTTTCTTACTCATTCTTACCTGTCAGCATAACCAACAGGCACAATTCAAACTTCTGCTTGTTTTAATTTCCTTAAGCTTCCAATATTGAGCTGATTATTTTGAGCTTCTCATGGTTTTTGAGACAGTTTATCTGGTGATACAAAGTAAAGGATTAAGGAAAAACCCACAAAACATTCTCTGTATCAAACCCTCATGTGTCATCTGCTTTGTTGGAGACTATTGAAACTTGTCAATTCTTTGTCATCTACAGAATGGTGAGATTATGCCATTTATGGATTCTAGAATATAGTTTGGCCCTCCTGGGCATTTACCTAATATAGGTTGTGAGGGCAGCCCCAGAAAGTAGTTTCCAGGCTCTTGGCCTCACATAGACAGGTGCTGGCTCAGGTAGTAAATGGTCATCAACTGTGATTGCATGGTCATCAGCTGTGGCTAGTTGGCCGTCAGCTGTAACCAGTGAGCCATTTGCCAGTAATATAACTGCTGTGGCTATGCTAGCAGAAAAAATGGGGGCTAGCAAGAAGATGGTGGCTGGGCTGGCAAGCGCGGATTGCAGTTAGGATGGCTGGTTGCGGACAGTGTGGATCCAGCCTCCAGTGAGAGTATAGTGCCGCCAGCGAGAATAGACTAGTATGACTCCCCTACTTATGGCTCCGTGGGTGTTCCTTTTTGGCCTCACCATATCCTGCGTTTTCTTGTGGGGACCGGGAGCAGAGACCCCGCCTGACACCCTGCATGACATAGGTCATATGTACTGCAGTTGTGAAAAAGCTCAATCAGGTTTTAAAAGTCTGTAGCTCAAAGCATAGAATTTTTTAAATGTTTACACATTTTACCAGCATGGTCAGAGAAGACAATAATATTGTAGGTGTTGGGTCCCACCTCCATTGTCTAGGAAATTTAACCTCACCGTCAATTAATGAACTGCTAAACTCTACCAGTTATTACTATTTGTTGAAATCTTCCACTTATTAAAGTGTCAACCTGGAATATATTTTCAGTGATTCCTGAAAACCACCATCATTTCTGCTGTTACCTGCTCAGAGTTGTGCAAAGGCTGCAATCTCACTTATGCAAGCTGGGTCCCACCCAAGTTGACCAGCCTACTGACTTCCTAGATGCAGCCAGCAAACTGCAAAAACTCCAGGAATTCCTAGAAACACACATGCTTCTCACAGATCAAGAGCCATCCAGGTAATGCACCAACCGCACCTGCTTTCTTTGTCATCTGTAATCTTTCTGCCCTCTCTCAGCTGTTGCTTATGAGTATTACTTCAACTTCTTAAGGGAGGCAACCAGTTTCCCCATCCTGAGCCCAGAAGGAGGGAAGAAGTCTACCTCTAATGGCCTGCCCCGATGGTTGACTTATATCTGCTGGCTCTTTCTGGGTGTGATTAACCTGGCCACAGCCTTTTTTACAGCACTTTATACCCTGGAACTGAACAAAGATCAAGCCACAAGCTGGGTTATTTCATTGATTTTATCAGTGCTTCAAAACGTCTTCATCATCCAGCCAGTAAAGGTACGTGAGCAACGGGCCAGGTTACACTGGCATGGGAGGAAGCATTATAGTTGCAGGGAGCTTGGGAAACTAAGGTCCATGGGTGCCAATCCAAGATGCCTAATGGTTCTGACAATTTGACCCCCAGAAAAACAAATAAGAGAAAAATTCGTTAAGAATATGTGTGAAGTAGTCACAAGAAACTAACAAGAACTGATTAGAAGTATAACAAAAAAGGTTTGGGGAGTTAAGAGAGATGAGTTTAAAAAAAATAATTGACAACAGACTACTTTGGGAAAAAAGCAACATAAAACTTTAAAAACATTTAATTAAGGAAAATTAAAGGTGGAAACCTACAGAAAAGAGTGTAGGGAGTAGAATATGGTGAATCCTAAAGCTGTATTACCTAGCTCAAACAATTACCAATTCACGGCCAATCTTGTTTCACCTATTTTGAAGAAAAAAATGCCAAACTTCATGTTTTATCTGTAAATATTTGTCTGTATATTTCTAAAAGATAGGGACTCCCCTTTTAAAAACCTAAATATAAATCCATCATCACACCTAAATAAATTAGCAATAATTACTTAATATCCAGACAACTATATGAATGTATTTAACACTACCAAACTATATACTTTAAAAAGGTTGATGGTAAGGCTTTTGTTATGTCTATTTTACAGTTTTTTAAAAATTCAGTGTTCAGTTATTTTCCAGTTGTCTCATAAATGTTTGTTTTACAGTTTTGTTCAAATCAAGATCCAAATAAGGTCCATTTGTTGCAACCAGTTACTATGTCTCAAGTATTTTTAATACTTAATCTACAAATTCCTCCTCCCTTTCTCTCTTTCTCTCGCTCTTTATTTTTGGTATTATTCTCACATTATATTTGTTAAAGGAACCAAGTTGTTTGTCCTATAGAGTTTCCAATATTCTGGATTTTGGTGACAGGATTGCCTCTGCTTTAAGAGCTCTAGAGGATGGGCCTGAGCTCCCACAAGCAAAGGTGGGGAGCTTTTAAAACTCGTGATGCCCAGGCCTCTCTCCAAACCAATTCAATCATAATTTCTGGAGCTGGGCTCCAAGCCCCAATTTGTTTAAAGCTCCCCAGGTGACTCCAATGTACCTCAAACAGGTGACCCCGTTTGAGACCCACTAATCGTAGAAGAGTGACTGAGTACAAAGTGTAGGTAGATCTTAATTTTTAAAAACTGCTGGAGGAGACAGACTGAAAACTAACAAGAGCTCTTACAGTGATTGAATTACAGCAGATCCTCGAATAATATCTTTTCATTCAACATAGTTTTATTATAATGATGAGGAGAAAAAATCGGTTCACAGCCAGGGCTATTTTCTATGTGGAGTTTGCACATTCTCTTCATGCTTGCGCGGGTTTTCTCCACGTACTCAGTTTCCTCCCCCATCCCAATGCTGTTCATGTCAGGTGAATGGCATGTCTACATTGTCCCAGTCTGAGTGAGTGTGTGGGGGTGTGAGTGGCCCTGCAATGGAAGGGCGACCTGTGGAGGGTGGGGTCCCACCTTGTGCCCTGAGCTACAGGGAGAGGCTCCAGCCACACAAGACCCCAAAGTAGAATAAGCAAGTTGGAAAATAATCAGGTTGGAAAACAATTATGTTACTGGTTTTCATTAATCTTTCTTAAATGTATGTAGAGCTCTCATTTATTTCAATGTTTAATTTTAGAAGTGTTTTGGGTCTTTATTTAGAAGTGTGGTGATGTTTTTGTGACCAGAAGTATGCCGTAGGAACTTAACTCTTGTTTCTATCAGTTAGCCTCTGGTAAAATTACTCTCGCTATGTTGTCTCACTTGAAGTCACAGTTTCCAAGAACCTATCTATGATGTTAAGTGAGGACTTACTGTAAATCAGACACACAAACAAAGGCTCTCAGGAAATGAAAAATGTGATTTACAAATTCTAAAGCTCAGAAGTTGAATTGAAGGAGAAAATGTCACTATTGAGACCCAAATTGATGACCAGGAAGATAAAATAAAATAATACAAAACATAAAACATGTATAAAAATGTTGAAATCATGAAGAAATAGACACGTAGACAGTAGGTCTAGGGTAACCAGCATGCAGATAATAGGAGTGGTAACAATTAGACAGTTGAAAAACATTCCACTATTGGCAAAGAAATATTGAATTTATCTGTTGAAAGATCTCAACTAGTTCCAGGCATAATTAATTTTAAAAGACACACACTGAAATGGAGAATAGCAGTTCTGGGATGGGACCCAAGACTCTGCATTCCTGACGAGTTCCAAGGTGATGCTGACGCTGCTGGCCCCTGAGTCACACTTGGATTGGTTCATTCTGAGGAAAAAAAGCTAGTTTCTTTGAAAAGTCAATATCATAAAAAATATGAATGGAGTAGGACTGTTGTAGATCTTTTGAATAAATGAGACATTTTAATATGGATAGGCTATTCTAGGAAACTATTGATAATTTCCTTAAGTTTGAGAATGGTATAAGAATGTCTGGATTTTTAGGTGATATGTGCTGGAATACAGGCAGTCCTGGCTTTGCACTGTTTCAGTGTGCGTAAATTCCAGTTAGCATGGTCTAGTTAAATAACAACAGTTTCCCAGCAAGACAGTTCAAACCTCAGTTACCATGTTAACTATGATTACATCAAGTACAAACTGGGCCTAGCTGTTCAGGGGAGATTTCAATTGGACTCATGGCCAGGTGTACTTTCTACTCCTTTCCCCCAGTGTAGTCCTCGGGCCAGTCCACTAGGGGGCGACCGTAAGTCTTCAGAGCAGACACACCCAGAATTGCTGCCTGAAATCCATTAAACTCCAAAAGTAGAAGCAGCAAGAAACCCTCCTCTAGGCTTCAGGCCTGGCCCTGGCCCAGTTGGCCCACCCTGCAAGCCGGGGCAGAGCAGAATGGTCCACCTGTAGGTAGGCCAGCCCGGAAAGAGGGAGGGAATCACCTGCACAGATTTTCCCCTGTGAGGTAAGGTGGGGGAAACGGTGTGTGGAATATCAACGTGTCCTTTATTCTCCTGAGAACTGGAGCACTTTCCTCTGCCATGAAAATTTAAGAAGTGGGGAATACTTAAGATCATACTCAATTCTAAGATTCCATGACTTCTTTAGCAAAACAGATTTAATCCTTGAAACTTGGAAGTGTAGCTTCTTCAGTCTAGCTCATCAAAGGACTTCCAAAGACAGGTGTTATTGAACAGCTTAGACAAATCATCACAAATCATTTCATAGTTTAAGCCATCCTAGCCAAGCAGATTAAAGACTACAGGCAAAAATACAAATACTAGCATTTATTTAGACACTTGGGACCCTTCTAGGTCCCATGATTATGCAAAAATAATTATGAAATTATTTAATCCTCAGTTTTCCATAAAAATGGCCGAATAATCGAAATTTATTAATAATACCTTCATCTTTACATGATGATGTCACCTTCTTGGATCCTGTAATATTTGCTCATTAGTTTCTCCTATGATTTTCCTGTCTAGGTAATCTTCTTCACATTGTTATTTTCGCTGATTCTGAACAGGATTCCATGGTTTGCCAAAGAGAAGGAACAACAAACGATGAGGATCTTGGCACTCTCAGGTAATTCAAGTAGTTCTAAGTACTAATATCTAATTTTGCGAAGGGCGGATTGTATCAGAACAGTGCATGTAGCTGACTCACTGACTCAGGCAGTTTTGTCCACTGGGGGATCTTTAATCAGCTGGTTGCTCCTCCTCCAGTGCCCAGGGCCAACCAATACTCATTCCACATTCCTCCCTAGACCCTGTCACCCTCTCCCTCAGTGCTCCAGCTCTCCCTGTGTTCTGGGTCTCCTCAATCTCTTCCTCACTCCTGAGCCCCACGTGTTGTTGCCAGCTGCTCATCATCTGCATCTGAATGCCTGCAGGCATCTCAAGTTGAACGTGCTCCCCACACACATACTTGCCTGCCCCACAAATCTACTTCCCTATATTTTCTCATCTCCATTAAGAGCATTGCCATTCTCTCAAAATGTCACAGTAATCCTAAATTCCTCTCTTATTCCCCACATTCAGTCACCAAGCCTGAGAGAGTCTACCCTGTAACTGACTAGAGCTACTTATACATGTGGACAAGCTGCGCAAACACAGTGGAGGGCAGAAAAGCAACTTGCAGAAAAATTAACACAATATTTTAAATCATGCAAAATAATGCATGTCTTGCTTGGAGGATTTTTTTTTTTATGAAGAAATGCATGGAAATGATAAACTCCAAAATTCAGGAGAGGGTTACCTCTCTGAAGGAAACCAGTGATAGCACCGCAGAGGTACACAGCAGACGGTGTTGGCAGGCACAGATTTCTTAAGCTCAGCAGTGGACACACTACTGAGGGGTAGCCACACCCCATTCCTTATGAAATTAAAAAAATTAATAAGCCAACTATAAGTCTTTATAGTCCTCATTTCATTTCTCCATGTTCTTGAATTGCTGTTCCCATCTGCCTAAAATGACTTATTTTTTTCTTATCCTCGTCCATGTCCATCTGGAGAGTTCTATCTGACTATAATACTTCAAAACAAATATCAAATGTTACTTCTTCTGTGATGCCTTTCCCAACCTCCACTCCACTCTCTCCTCTCCCTCTCTCTGCCTCCCCCTGAATCCTAGCATACCCAAAATTTTAAAAACAGGAGAGGCATGATACTACAGTTATGTGTCGGCATACGCTGCTTAGTTACTAACCCATTGAGAAGTCTTATTTAAGGGGAAAGCGGGCAATTTTAGGTGAGGTGGTCCTGAAATAAGAACCAGATGTTGTTTGTAGTTCATATATAGACCCCCATGACTGATGGGCGTGGGGCGAGAAGAGGGGTATGTTTGTGGAAGTGTTGCTAGTTTCTCAGGGCTTGGTAGTTAAGAACTGTTCTAGGCTGTGATACACATGTTGACTGGAAATGATTTGGCTTAATGTATGTAAAAGAAATGATATGTACTATGTAATATCAAACATTATTGTGATGTGGATATGCATGTGATAAAGTTAAATGTATGTCCGAGGACCAGTTATGTATTATGTAATATATAGAGATTGATGTACAAGGTGTGATTACAGTATTACTTTTACTGTGATAATTTTTTTTAATTTAAAAAAATTATTACAGTAAAAGACACATTGCCTTTAATCCTCCATAGAATACTCTGCCTCACTTTGAACACACTTATCCCATCATTCTTGCCACTTTCTGAAGCAGTTCTGGAAGTCCTCTTTAGTCAGTGTCTTGAGTTGTGCTGTCGTGGCTGCCTCGATGTCCTGAATCATTTTGACTTTGGAGAAGAGCCAGAAGTTGCATGGTGCCAGATCTGGTGAATAAGGTGGAGGAGGACACACTGTAACGTTTTTATTTGACAGAAATTGCCATACTAGAAGCTATGTGTGACACGGAGTGTTGTCATGGTGGAGGATGATTTATGGCACACTTTAAAACATACCTTGTTTCACACCCTACTGACTGTACTGAACAAGTTGAAATTTGTTACACCCTGTTACTAAGCTTCGACGCACCGCTTCCCCTATTGAAGATCCCTGCCTTTCTGTTGGATGGCACTCGGCAGCAGCATTCACTGTATTTTGTGATCACAACGGAAAGGCTCTATGTCACATGTGGCTTCTGGTACAGCAATTTCACTCAAAGACATTACAGTGTGTCCTCATCTTCCTTATTCACCGGATCTGGCACCATGCGACTTCTAGCTCTTCCCCAAATCAAAATGACCATGAAAAGTAAACGCTTTGAATCACTTTAGGACATTGAGGCAGCCACAACAGTGCAAATAAAGATACTCATGAAAGAGGACTTCCAGAACTGTTTCAGAAAGTGGCAAGAACAATGAGATAAGTGTGTCCAAAGAGAGGGGGAGTACTTTGAGGGGGATTAATGGTAATGTGTCTTCTACTGTAATTTTTTTTATTTTTTTTCTTAATTTAAACATTCACCATATTTTTTATCACACCTTCATACATGTTTATGGGGTAAATAATGTATGATTATATAATACATAAGTATGTACTATATATCATTTATGTGTTATATATGTGGCATATAGTTTAATGCACAAAATACATAGTGATGGGTGAATTTGTAAAATATTTCGATACTGGCGTAACACATAGGATTAATTTCATCCCACTCATATAGGGTGCTTCAGGTAGTTTAAGTAGAATTTCAGCTTTGGGTAATGACAGTGGAGCTTGGGCTTCTTTGTTGAGTCCTAGGGGGAATTGTTGCTCCCCTTCTTTCTGGTTTATGAGACCAAGGTACTAGATATACTACAGAGACTCTCCATTTTCCGAGGTAGCTTTCTCTAATATTTGTGAGGGGCCTTAGTACAAAATAAGGAAAAAGAATAGAATAGATGCTGGCTGGCCAATGATGATAAATGGCTGTTCAACTGGTTGTCCCCCAGTTTACATCAGTGTTAGTAAGCCTGCTACTAGTAGTCAGAACAGGCATTGGCTGAGGCTATGCTTCAGTGGGGTTTTCTGGGTTTTTGTTTGTTTGTTTGTTTTAGCATAAAATTTTATTTTCTAAGGTTTAATAATTTTTAAATTTAATTTGCTTAGTTTAGTGCTTCAGTGTTTTGATGTATGGTGTATTGGGATAATGACGAGGACTAAGATTGAGAAAATTAGGACTAGTATGCCTCTGGTTTGTTGGGAAGGGATCATAGGTTTGCATAGGCAAATAGGAAATACCATTCTGGCTTAATGTGTGGGGGAGTATTTAAGGGGTTAGCTGGGGTAGAGGTGGTGTCCGGGTCTCCTAGGAGGTCAGGTGAAAATAGGACTAATGTGAATAATGTTAAAATTAGGAGTAAAAGTTCCAGGATATATTTGATTGTGTAGTACGGATAGGAGAGAATTTTGTCTGTCAGATGCGATTCCAGTTGGGTGGTTGGATCCTGTTTTGTAAAAAAATAGTAGAAGTACGTTTACTAGAGCTGAGATAATAAATGGAAGGATGAAGTGGAAGGCAAAGAATCGGCTGAGGGTGGCTTTGTTAACTGAGACTCCTCCTCAGACTCACTTGACAAGGCTGGTTCAGAGGTAACGGACTGCCGAAAGATTTGTAATGACTGTTGCCCCTCAGAAAGATATTTGATCTCATGGTAGTACACAACCTATCAGTGTTGTCGCAATTACAGTAACTAATAAAATGATTCCCATGTTCCAGGTCTCTGTGAATGTGTAAGACCCATAATATAGGCCTCATCCCATGTGTAAAAACAGGCAGATAAAGAAGAAGGATGCTCCACTGGCATGTAGATACCAGATAATTCAGCCATAGTTTACATCCCAGCCCATGCAGGTTACGGAGGAGAGCAGTGATAGTGTCTGGTGTGTAATGTAGAGCTAGGAAAAGTCCTGTTAGGATTTGCAGGACTAGGCAGATTCCTAGAAGAGATCTGAAGTTTCATCATCAGGAGATAGGTGATGGAGCTGGTAGGTCAATGAATGGGTTGTTGATCATTTTAATTAGTGCGTGGAATTTTAGGATGTTGTTCATTACTGTTCTTACAGTTGAAATACAATGATGATTTGTCATGTCACTGGTTACGGATAGATCTCATGTAAGAATAATGCCACGTATTTATTTTAATACACAATATTAATTTGTGGTTAGTTTTGTAGGGTTTTCTTCAAACCCCTCACCAATTTATGTGGGACTTGGGTTAATTGTGAGTGGTAGGTTTGGTTGTCAGATTGTGATGAATTTTAAATGGCCTTTTGGGGCTTAATAGTATTTTTAATTTAGGGAGAATGTTAGTAGTCTTTGGTTATACAACTGTTATAGCTACTGAACAATATCCTGAGATGTGAGTTTCTAGTAAAACTATCCTGAGAGCATTTCTCTCTGGTTTAATTATAGAAGTTACATGAATTTTGTACACTAAAAAATGAGGTGGAGGTTTTGTTGAAGTTTAATGGGCTAGGGGAGTGGGTTGTTCATAATATTGGGGATTCTGGATTTTTCAGTGAGAAATTACTCATAGAAACTAAGTATAATCAGGCCTAGGGTCAGTGCAATGAGAAAAGAGAAGTACAATTTGACTAGGCCTTTTCGGTTCTAGTGTAGAAGCTTTTATTTGGAATTGGGAGATTGATTTTGGCAAAGCATTTTCTAATCAGATTAGGTCAAGCAGTAGTGATGCTGATTTTTGGCTTGCTGATAAGTTCATGAATGGTGGGAGGTGGTGTATGGTAGAAAATATCCAGGAAGTTTAGAGAATTTGAATAGGTTTGAAGGATAATTTTAGATTTTGTGTTATAAGGTTGAGTTCAAGTGCCAGAACCAAGCCTAGAACAGTTACTCCTATTCTTTATCTGCCTGTTTTTACACATGGGAGGCCTATGTTATGGATCTTACACATTCACAATGAAACCAGACAGAAATGCTCCCAGAACAGTTTTACCAGAAACTCACATCTAGGACTGTTAGTTTCAGATAATAAGGCATAGTTATCTGTGGAATAGTGTTGGGGAAATATTGTTAGAAATAAAGAAACCAGTAAAGATGCTTCTGACTGAGATGTTTAACAGTTTGTTAGGGGAGAGTTATTTTCATTAATTGAGTAGGAAAGTGTGGTTGTCCTAGGAGTGTGAAGAAGATTGGAGTACTGTAGACAGCTGTTAGGGAAATGGCAACAAGGGTGACTAGCAGGGCTCAGGCATCGGGATGTGATGTCTTAGCGGTTTCACTGATTAAGGCTTTGGGGTGGGCTCCTGTGAGGAACGGCGCTCCTGCTAGTGCTAGGCCTCAATGATGAGTGCGGTTGTGGTGAAGGGAGTGCGTTGACTAGGCCACCTGTTCTTCCAACATCTTGTTTGTTGTTTAGGTTATGGGTAATAGACCCGGGACATAAGAGTAGCATAGCAGTCAAGAGTGTAAGTGTGCAGCTGTGGGGAAATGCTAGATGTGGTTGGTAAATGCCGATGGTCACTATTAGTAGGCCCAGCTGGCTTAAGGTAGAAAAGGTGGTAATGGCTCCTAAGCATAATACTGTTTGGATAAGCTTGTGGTTTTCTGTTAATGGGTAAAATCAGATTAGTAGGAAAATGCCTGCTATGACTATTATCCTTGAGTGGAATAGGGCTGAGATGGGTATAGGGCCTCCTGTAGTGGAAATCATGGGTGAAGTCCAAATGGGGCAGATTTTCCAGTTGCAGCTAGGAGGAGCCCAGCCAGTGGGACATTAGTATTGCTAAGGTTGAGTAAAATCTGTTGAAGATTTCATGAGTTAAAATTGAATAAAAATCATGCCATTGGCATAATAAATCTGATGGCGCAGATTTATAAGATTGCTTAGAGAGCTGTGGTGCTTGTGTCTGTACAACTATGTCATCACCTGATTAGTAAGAATGATAGAATCCTCATCCAGTGAATAGTTGAAAGATTGTTAGTGGTGACTAAGATTAGTATTGTAATGAGAAATGTAAGGACATATTTTTAAAATAGGTTAAATTTAGGGTGAATGTATATATCATGCTGAGAATTCTATGATCGATCATGTGACAAATGGTGCTATTGGTATAAATATTATTGAGAATTAGTCTAGCTTGAAGCTAAGTGTTATTTTTAGTTTGAATAGTTAACTCAATGTCAATTTGAGATGATTATTTCCTAGCCTGATTAGATAAATATTGCTGAGATTAGTCTAGTGATAAAGGTATATGAAATTGTAGTTTTTATATAATGAAGATATGTCTTGCTTTTATAAATATTAGAAGTCATTGTTATGATTAATGGGATTAGTATAAGTAGAGGGAATTAGTATTGAGGAGGCAAATAGATTCATTACTTTTATTTGGAGTAGCAACAGTTTTTTGGCTCCAAAGACCAATGTATAACTCCTATCCTTTAAAAGTTTGAAAAAGCCATACAGTTATATATGGAGGCATGAATTAGCAGTTCTTGCATACTTTTTTGGTAAATAAGAATTTTTAGTTTCTATTATTAATTCACAATCTTATGTTTTCATTAAACTATATTTACAGTACAAAGTTCCCAAAACAATTTTAGGGTTGGTGCATAGGAGTAGAGGGGGCAGCAAGCATATTTTTATGAGGGTATTTTCTTGTATGAAGGATGATTTAATGTTAATGTGATGTGTGTTTTTCTCGTTGTGTCATAATTAATATGTAGAGGGAATATAGGGTGGTAATAACAATGTTAGCTCCTATAAAAATGATAGAAATATTAGACCATAAGAATGTTGATGTTATCTACGAATAATTCTACAATTAAATTAATTGTTGAGGGTAAAGCCAATAGTCATCATACTGCTATCAGTGGAAGAATTGTTTGTAGGCTGCTAGCTAAAATTATAGTTTAGCTATGAATTTGTTCATAATTTGAGTTTGCTTGGCAGAATAGTATTGAGGATGTAAGGCAGTGTGTGATTATCAGGGCTGTGGTTCCTGTGTAGCTTCAAGGTGTTTGAATAAAGATAGCTCCAATTATTAGTGCTACACGGCCGATGGGAGAGTGATGCGATGAGTGATTTTTAAGTCTGTGTGGTGTAGACAGATAGAAGTGGTTATAGTTAGGCTCCTAAGGATACTATTAGGAAGAGGTAGGTATGCTATAAAGTTAGGGGGTTAGCATTATTGTAACTCACGGCATACCATAGCCCCCTAGTGGAAGTAATAACAGCTGCAAGAGCTACAGATGGGGGCCAATGGTAGGGGCTTCTACATGTGCTTTTGGGAGTCATAAATGGAGGCTGTAGAGAGGCATTTTTACAATGCGTGGTAGTCATAGAAAAATATTAGATCAAGAAGTAGGCAGAGGTTGAATCCAGATTTCCCTATACAGTTTTGAATATAGATTAGTGCAATGAGGAGTGGAAGTGATCACACTTGTTGTAAAACAGGAAGTAAAGTCGTTCTGTTTGACTTCCTCAGCGAGTGGTAAGGCACTAGTGTCGCTTCAAATAGAATGTAAAATAGGATGTTCTGTGGCAGTAAATGTTGTAATTAGTAATATTGGCATATCCTGGAATTGTCAGAAATGCAGAATCTTAGGCCTCACCCCAGAATCTGCATTTAACAAAATTACCAGATGATTCCTATACACGTTAAAATTTGAGTAGCACTCTAAAACATCTTCCAACATGTGGTCCTCTGACTAGAACTGTTTTCTAGTCCAAGATAAGTACAGAAATTGAGAGTAAGCAATTTCTAAACTTTTATAGCAGTTGGGCAGACTAATTTTAGGTCTTTTGAATCTAATTTTCAAAATGGAGCTTGTATTTTATAGGCCTCTGTTCTATTTCACTTTTCTAGTAATTAATTTTTATTGTATTTTACAAAAGTACCAGTCCCTTATGGACTGGAATGTTTTTAAAGAAGTCCTTCACGTTAGTTTGAGAAGCACTGCTTAGTTAGCTTTTTTGTTTCAACACTTCATCTCATAGTAGATTCTCAACAAATGTTAGTGAATAACTGCTTAATGAAATATAACATTTTTTGGCCTATATTTGAATTTTCGACAGCAAAATGTTCTTCATCATTACCTGGTTCAAGAGATAAGAAGAACCCCATCTATGTAGCCCCATCTATTAACAGTCCAGTTAAGCGCCCAGAAGGAACCTTGAAAGAGAAGAAACTTTTCAAGCTGACAGGAGATACTTTGGGTATGGAGATAATGGCAGCATGTTGGTACTGCAGCACGTTTCCCAGCAAGGAGAGTGGGAGTGAGAGTAAAATGGAAAATATAGACCGGGGAAAGGCATTTTAAGATAGTCATCTTTAAAATTCTGGGTTCCAGTAAACAAGGTGGTATGGTAAATGGAAAGATTCCTGAACTTGGAGTCTTGAGCTCTGAGTGCTTGAATAAGTCACTTTCTCTACCTAGGAAATCTAACAACAAAACGATCTATTAGGTCAGTGCAAAAGTAATTGAATTTTTTGCAATTATTTTTAACCTTTTAAAACACCTTTTAAAATTACTTTTGCACCAACCTAATACATACTTGACAGGGTGG